>NC_083593.1:4533270-4815770 GCF_027579695.1 Neoarius graeffei
TGATCACCGCCAAACACACACACACACACACACACTTCCATGATTGTAATTACACCCGATGAGCTGCTCCAGGTCTTACTGTGCTACCAGAACGGCCCCAAGCAAGAATTTAAATTCATAAACTACTCAAACACAGCTGTGTCGTCCATCTGTAAGGCATCAGATGATCATGATCATCATCATCATCATTATCATGGAGTCTTTCATGCATAAGTAAATGTGTGTCCAATTAAAAGACCACATCCAACAAACACCAACATTTATAACGAACACCATTTTCAACAAAAACAACCACCAACACTGTCCACCAAAAGCTGACATTTTACACCACCAACAAGCAGGAACATTTTCCATTAACCATCAGTCTCCATCAAAAACACCACCTCCCTAGCCTAGTAAACTAGACCCACCCGCCTAGCGGCCAAAAATATTTTTTGCCTAGCGAGTGGGTCTAGCCTCGCACCATATAAACAAAAACACCCCGGGCATCAAATCGTGCCCGCCAATCACAACGCAAGGTTTTTGTTTGGATTCTTTGGGCGGGCTTTTGCAGGAGTGACGACAAAGCTGCGCGACGCTGGAGAAAGCACAACAGGAAAGATGGCTTCGGCTATTGAACAGCGCACGTTTGACTCCGCTTTGGAATCAGTTTTAGAAGAATTAGAGTTGGAGTTTTCGTTGAAACATGAGCAGGAAGAGGCTCTCCGCTCATTCCTTTTCAAGAAGGACGTTTTCGCTGTTTTGCCGACCGGCTATGGCAAAAGTCTGATCTACCAGCTGGCTCCGCTCGTAGCCAAAAGGATGGGGCTAGTTTGTGCAGTACGAAAAATTAATAAACAGCTTTGAAACATTACTTTTTGATTGTTTCTTATTTTCCCGTTATTTTAAATTTAAGGGAAATTATTTCACCAAACACCACTAAATAAAAACTCTCAAAAACAGTTTAAGCAAACCCTTGAAAAAAAAAAAAAAAAAAGAGTGTATGTTAAGTATGTGGTACAGACTCCAAACTTGTGGTCATTATCTCCAAACTTCTTAATATCTAGAACCTGTTTATTATACACATTTTGAAAAATTATTTATTCCAAGGTCTCCCCCACTGCTTTCTGTCGCTCTGACTACGTCACAGTTGTGCTGATTGGTCAGAGCGTTGGCCTATACGCACAGACAGTTTGAAAGACAGCGGGTTGTCCCTACCCACACCCGTCAGAAATGTCTACGAGTGAGGCCAGACTAAATATTCACATTTAGTCTGGCTTGCCAGGCTATGCCATTTTATGACTTTTATGACAAAATTTCGATCACTTTTCATGAAACATTATGGCACCTTATAGAGTATACCAAATATCTTAGATACTGTAGACCAGGGGTCAGCAACCCTAGGCACGAGTGCCACAACTGGCATGCTGAGGAATTTCCAGTGGCACACTGACGATGATTCACAAACCTAATTATTCAACACATTAAAAATGTTCAAACGTCATCTTGAACTGTCATTTGCTGTTGCATGGCGAGCCTGCTCTTTTAGCATGACTACACAACAATATAGCGCCCCCCTCCCAGTGTTGCCAGATACTACTGATGTTTTCCAGCCCAAAATATGTTCAAAACCTGCCAAAATGCACTTAAAACCACCCAATCTGGCAACACTTTCCCCTCCCCATATTTCTAACGAGATGGACCCACTTGATGCAGCAGTTGCACTAAGACGGCAAAGAAGCCAACAGTTCGAGCTTTCCTCTCCTCGTGGACCAAAGAATATGGGTTCGTTTCTCAGAGGGACCGTGCTGTGTGCACGTTGTGTTTTGAAAGTGTTGTGTGTCAAACATCCAGTGTTAAACGTCATTTCGAGGCGAAGCACGAAAAGACTTTCCAAGATCAGGCAGATCGGGACGAATCACTCTCACGCGCAGTGTGCGGATATGGGAAGCAAGCCCACACTTTAACAGTCTTCGCCTCAGCTACAAACAATGCCAATGAAGTGAATTTCTCACTACATAGCTAAACATGGAAAGCCATTCACAGACGGTGAATACATTAAGGAGGCCTTTCTCTCCAGCTCGGATAGTCTTTTTGAGGGGCTGCCAAATAAAGAGACAATAAAATCAAGAATAAAAGACATGCCCGTATCAGCCAGAACTGTTGAGCGACGAATTGGTGAAATGGCAGAAAACGTAAGGGTGCAGCAAACAACTGGCATAAAAGATGCAGCGGTATTTAGCATTGCGCTTGACGAAAGCGTAGATGTGAATGATGTGGCACGTTTGGCAGTGATGGAAAGATATTGTGATGTGACTGTGAGAGGAGCTCTGCTGTTTAAAGCCAATGAACCCTGCCGGGCATCTTTACCTGAAAAGTTCAACTGTCTTCGCAATATCGCACTGGCTTTATTGTCAGTGTTCGGATCAACATATCCGTGTGAACAGATATTTTCGCACATGAAGAATGTACTTTGCCATCTGTGGTTGGTAGAAGAGAGCAACTGGACTTGCTTGAAAAGTCTTGAAGACGTTTCGCCTCTCGTCCGAAAGGCATCCTCAGTTCTGCCTGTCTAATAGGGAGTATCCAGTATTTATCCTCTCATGGATCATCATAGAATCCGAATCAGAATGCTGATGGCTGCATTGTACCGTAGGTGGCTGATAGACCCCCACCTCTGTTCAGTGATGGTCGTTCCAGGTTGACAAAAATGAACGATCCTCTCTGGCTAAGATATCTGCCAGTTTTCTGGAAGTCCTCTCATACTCCCGCACCAGTCGAAGGGATCTCATCCCAAAGTGTGTAGAAACATATCTGTGAAGATACTCCGTCATCCAGGTACATAGTAATCTGTGGTTGGTAGAAGAGAGCAACTGGACTTGCTTGAAAAGTCTTGAAGACGTTTCGCCTCTCGTCTGAAAGGCATCCTCAGTTCTGTCTGTCTAATAGGGAGTATCAAGTATTTATCCTCTCATGGATCATCATAGAATCCGAATCAGAGGATCGTTCATTTTTGTCAACCTGGAACGACCATCACTGAACAGAGGTGGGTGTCTACGACATCTATCAGCCACCTACGGTACAATGCAGCCATCAGCATTCGGATTCTATGATGATCCATGAGAGGATAAATACTTGATACTCCCTATTAGACAGACAGAACTGAGGAAGCCTTTCGGACGAGAGGCGAAACGTCTTCAAGAATTTTCAAGCAAGTCCAGTTGCTCTCTTCTACCAACCACAGATTACTATGTACCTGGATGACTGAGTATCTTCACAGAAATGTACTTTGCCCCTCCTGAAGTCGTCTGACAACGGGCCATTCGGAAGCATGCGTCCAACTCAAAGGGACCAATTGCCATCCCCACGTCTCGGCGCTAAGTAAGGGGAAGCAGGCCCAGGGATCACACTGACTGATAGGCAAAACATTTATTTTGTAACAAGGCTACTTCAAATTTGCAGTTTATTGTTAAGCCACTTTATGTAGGCTACTTGTCAATGTTCTCGGACACTCATTATTTAATTTTTTTTCTGTAGTTTTAGGCCCAATCCCAATTCTAATTTCTACCCCTCCCCCTCCCCCTTGGCCCTTCCCCTTGAAACTGAGCTACAAGGGATAGGGCTTGAAATTCAACCCTTACGTATTGGGATAGCCCTTCAACGATCGCATACGTCATCGCGTACCTCCGTCAGCGTTTACGTTAGCAAAACGCGACCAAATGCGTCATTGGCTGCGACCAGCCGCTACAGTCAGAGCCAGAACCAGAAATCTCTGCTGGCAGGGTGTGATTTGTTAACTAACACCACTGAATGGGATATCTTTGGCGCTTCGTGCACCACATCCGACAGAATGAGGTGTCAGAACACTCATGTAAACAATAAAAACGAGAATAACAGAACAAAACGTACGCAGTTAAGCAACCGAAAACAATACTCACTCCCAAAGCTTTTTAGCAGCAGCTTGGATTTCAGAAATCGCTGCTCATTCTCAGCTCGAAAGCGAATCAAGCGGCGTGTTTCCTCTGGATAACAACTTAAAACACGTAAATAATGGAGAAAATACATTTATGACAATCTTTCGCCGTGGGAACCGCCATCTTTCTGAAATCCGCATGAAATCTCGCTGAAATCCGCATGGCATTGTGGGAAATCACTCAAACCCCTTCGTTCGGAGTCAGCTCCAGGAAAATCTCCGTTTGGAGGGGTACAGAAGCCCTACCCCTTCCCCTACCCCTCCGCGTTAACTGGGATTGGGATACCCCTACCCCTTCACGTGAACGCGCAAAATGGAGGGGAAGGGCTAAGGGGTTGGTCCAAGGGGTGAAATGGGATTCGGCCTTATTATTCAACAGTTCCATTTCCATTAGGCTGCTACGTCTTTACTGTGAATAACTTGGGCCTGTTACCGACTGAAAGATTGTGGATGTTTTTTGTGAATTTGTATAAGCGGCTGACAATGTTGTTATCCAGTGTGTGTGTGGGGGGGGGGGGGGGGGGGGGGGGGTTCTTAAACCTTGTGTGTGAGGTTAATGGCATACAACAAGTGCAATGGTGTTTTACATTTGCTCAATGCATTAAATATCCATATCCGTCTAAAATGTGTGGCGTCTAATTACACATAGTTAACAACACCTATTTGAATGGCACACTAACTAAAGAAAATTTCTAATTGGCACTACATGGCACAAAGGTTGCCAACCCCTGCTGTAGACAGTATGTCTAGAATGTCTAAAAATATTTGGAGGTTTATTTTAGATCAGACCTGGGCATTTTACAGCCCGCGGGCCGCATCCGGCCCTTTGGTTCATTCTGACCGGCCCGCGTAAGGTTAATTAGAAATTACAAAATAAACGTATTTTCTAATTTTACCTCATGCATGGACTGAATGTGCATTGCTTTTATTTTGAAGTTGTGTTCAACAAAAACGCAATGCGCACGACATGAACAGGACATGAAATCCCACAAAACCTAATCCCGCGATAACTACTTCCGTAATTTGTCCAGACCAACCACAAACTTGCACGTCATCCTTCAAACGGTCCAGCCAATCACATAGTGTGACGTCACCAGCAGGCGCCGGAGCCCGAGCCGATCTGTAGATCTGATTCCTACACCGAATCGACTGATGATCATCTGTCAGCTGTGCTTCGCATCTCCACCTCAGACGTTCAACCTGACTCTGATGCACTCATTAAAGACCAACAGAGACGAGATTTCTCTCACTGAACAAATAAAAAACACCAAATGAGGTGATTAGACTACAAATGTGGGCATCATTATTATAATATGATGTATCTTGCTTGATATTTGGAGTAGAAAGACAATATTGTGATGTCTTTATTGTGTTTGGGATGAATGTGACAAAAAAAAAAAAAAAAAAGGTACAAACATTCACATTTTGTTAACCATTGTTTTGGGAAATTTGATTGAATAAATGACATTTTTCGTAAGGCAACCTCGTTTCTTCCATACTCTTACCAGTCTTAGCAGCTTGTAAAAACAAATGTTATTTATTGCTTTATATAAAGAAATACAATTAATATTATGCAGAATTTAGTTCAGCCTTATGGTCCGGCCCTCCGCAAAATTTTCTGTTTCTCATGTGGCCCCATGGAAAAAATAATTGCCCACCCCTGTTTTAGGGTGTCACTAGCATTATCTATCAATGTTATAAGCCTGGTTTTAAGCTTGCCGCCTATGCATATAGAGGGTTCCCGCATGACGTCACCGCGCCGCGAGATTTCGGCAGTCGCCATATTGGAAGACCAAGTACACATCTATGCAAGTACATACATACATACATAAAACAAACTACACCTGAAATGTAGCCAGGGCCGGTTCTGCCCTAATCTGGACCCGGGTGCAACATCGTGCAACCCCCCCCCCAAAAAAATCCCACACCAGTCTAAATCAGGACAACCAGTGTTCGAACTACGGGGTACTCGGGGGATCCGAGATCCCCTGAAACAGACATGAGATCCCTTGAAAACATGATTTGGGAAATGTTGGGGGGTCTCTAAAATATTGGCAAAATGATGATTATTGACATAGCAATCGTGTGTAACGGGAAGCATTTGCATATCCGAAGTGTTGTGTTTACATCAAAGATAAAATAAACCGATATGACCACGACTGCTGCTGCCAGGTTGGTTGTTGAGTAGCCTGACTGGTTTTTTTTTTCCTTGCGTGTGGTATCATTGTTGACGCGAGGTTGTTTTTTGAACATGCCAATGCGGACACGATTTCCCCTGATGAGTTATGACTTCAGACGCGATGCGTGTGTGGAGGTGTGGAGTCCGCGTGATATGTGCGCAAGATAGGCTTCTCGTGTTTGGAGATCCGCGCTCCGAGACAAGCGCAAGCACCCCCCCAAGGGAAAAAAAGGGACCCCCCGAAAATATCGGCATAGTTCGAACACTGAGGACAACCATTACATAACTATAAACATTTTAGATCAACTATTTTAACTAAATGGGCTATAATAAATAAGCCTGCAGGCAGCCACGGCGGGCTGCCTCAGAAAAGTAACCATTTGTTCTACCTTAACTCGTTTTGCATTTTCTGCCTCCTTTTTTGTATTTTCAACCCTCCATTTATTTTCTTTCCTTTTCTGAAAACCCGATTTGTGTCCAGACATTTTGTTCTGCTACCAACGAACTAACTCGTCAGGTCTCGTCTCTCGAGTCCGCGATGAAGGGCAACAATTGATACATTTTTACAAACAACCAATAAACAGCCAATAGGGAGGTTGCAACGTTCAGGCTCTCCTTTGCTCACAGACACTCAGTAATGCACTTATTCTCTGTCTCCTGGCAGAAAGCTCCTTGGTTTGCTTGTGTCTCAATCACAGCTGGTATTCTGTAGAAAGACTTCTTTTCACCTTTCCCATCAGCTTTGTTGGAACACCCTAACACCGCACAAAAGTTTACCATTGTAGATTTATGATGAATCAAGTGCCTCGTGGGTTTAAATTCCGCGCGCTGTCGTTATTTCCCCCTAATCACGAGTTTGTTGGTCTTCCAATATGGTGCAGGGTCTGTTTACTTCCGGTTTCCGGTGACGTCAGTGGGAAGGGTCTATATGTTAGCTCCTATTAAATGCAAAGGTTCTTAACATGATCTCTGGGTCACAAGAAATCAATAAATGGAGTCCAACATTGTGATTCAAACCTTATGCGAAAACATAAAATAAGCGTTTTTTGGCAAAAAATGAACCTCATGGTGCCACCATTAGACTTTTGAATATGGTCAAAAAATTCTACAGGATGTCTTTATTGGTGAAAAGGAACACCCGAACAAAAATGCATCAGATTTTATGAAAGTGAGGGCAACTGATGCACCCTCGTGAGCTCCCTTCCTGGGACAGACGGACATCGCCATGACATAAACCCCCTTCGGGCCTTTCGGCCAGCGAGGGATAAAAATTACAAAAAGAAGAATGTATCAACAAATGGGATTCCCAACAACTCACACCAATATTCACTATTTAAAAAAATAAATAAACCCCCACACCACAGTTTCCTATCCAACACCAGCAGTTTCACCAATTAAACCACACCACAATCCTTCAACGGGGGGGGGGATCCACCCTCCCCCAACACTCACTATAGAACTGCAACATCTGTTCTACAGGGTCGCAGGCGAGCTGGAGCCTATCCCAGCTGACTACGGGCAAAAGGCGGGGTTCACCCTGGACAAGTCGCCAGGTCATCACAGGGCTGACACAGAGAACCGCAACATTTTCCACCAAATACAAAATGTTTTCTTTCAGGCATCAGTGTCCATCAAAAACACCAGCAAGAAGGACTTTGTCCAAACACCGATACTCCCCACACCACAAGTCTTTATCAACGCTGAATTCCATACCAACCCTCAAACATCGCTGACCAAAACGGCTTACAATGAAAAACACAAATTTGTAATACGAACCAACTAACACTATTCTCATAAAAAATACCACCATTGTTCAACAAACACTGACATTTTTCACCGAACACCTACAAACACCAACTCTCTTACACTGAACCACAAGACTTCCTGCATTCTAATATTCTAGAAACTTCACAGTAATCACAGACAGAAAAATAAGCCCCAAAACGTACGTGTGGGTGTTTAGTGTTTAATGCTGCGTCAGTGATCGTTACTGTTGGATCAGTGGTGCACAGTGACACCTGTTGGACCATCGTGTCCCTCTGTTGGGGTCACAGGGCCTTAAACAGACTCGTGAACTCCGAGCGAGTAACACTAGACCCTTTTAACCCGAGGGAAGGGAAACTCAACACCAACAGGGGACACGGCGGGGTCGAATCAGCCTGTTAACACCACGGCAACAACACCGCACATCCATCATACCGTCTCAGCAAGCAGCAGCTGAGCTGGACTCAAATTAAACAAACAAACAAACAAACAATCGGATGTTTGATGATGCTGGGCAGTGAGAGTGGGAGATTGTGTAATACCGACAGGTTTAAAATTAAAATAATAAATAAATTCTATCATCCATCATTACACAATGTTGAACTTTTCAGCTCCGGTTATCCAGGGGATCATTTGGATTCGGATCGATTGAGGAAATGCTTTCGCCCAATAATAATCAGAATGAAAATAAAATAAACGCACAGCATGTGGTCATTCGTGGCTCTGCTTTTGAGCAGAACAGCCAAATTAAACCATTAAACCCTGACTGTCCGTTTAGCGCCAAAAGTCTGCGGCGGTGTTTTATTATCACGGAATAAAATGCATAGCGGGGTAGTTTATGAGGGGGCCGTTATGTTTCTGGAGTGAGGATGAGTTTCCATGAGGGAAAGAGGGACTTAAGAGGAGAGGAAACGAGGGGTGGAAAGAACAGCCAAGCAGCCCCACTCCTCACCTTAATGCCCCCTGCTTTTACTGACGGGGCAATTGGAGTCGTTGCTTTAATAGAGGGGCTTTACTCCTGCATGAGGGTTTTCTGAGAAGGATGGGGTTAAAGGTCAATCCGTAAGCATTCCCATCTCTCTCCCTCGGCAACACAAGTACGTCCCTCCCCCGACCAAAATAAAAAAAAAGGCACAAAAAAGGTGGAAAGCAGCCGTGCAGCAGGCGAGAGATTCATCACCTGAAGCGCAGGACGGTTCTAAACTGCGATTCGGGAACGGCACGTAAGGAATGCACCCTAGATTTATACGCATATCTGCGTGTTGATGTTGCAGCTGATGAGAACACTCCGACAGCGTGCTCTTGCGTGTAATTACAGCCCAAACCACCAGGTGTTGAACGGCGAACTCCTTTCAGAAAGCGAGCTGGGGTTTTTCCTTCTCCTGACTTTGGAATCACAGGTTTGCGTTTTGTGCGTCTTTGTACGAGGAACGCAGCTCAAAGAGCTGTCCTTCATCACATCCGGCCCGTCTCTTCTTCATCTTCGACACAACACACCCGTCCTTTTAACACGAGACAGGGATGAACCAGCAGCTGTGACTGATGCAGTGATTACTGCTGTCAAAAAGGCATCTGAAAAGATTTTCAACCGGAATTGGGGGGGCTGGAACTGAACACTCAGCCAAAAGTTTCTCATCTTCTCATTATTCCTTGATTTTAAACCGGTGACTGAAATAAAACTGCATGTTCTGTTTGCTTCCTTTTACTCAACATGATCATGATGCTGCTCTTTATTTCACTCAGGTGATGATTAGGCTCCAGTTACAGCTTTATCATCCTCATGCATTAATGATGTTTCAGTAAACACCGTGTGTGTGTGTGTGTTTGTGTGTGTGTTTGTGTGAGAGAGAGAGATGCACGAGCAACACACACATCCCGACTCACCCGTTTCACTCAGTCACTCGTTCCTTTTTTAAACCCCACACTCAAAGTACTTCCACTTCTTTAGAAGAAATGAATGAAAGCTGAAACAAAGGAGGGCAAAATAAACAAAGGAAAGAAAGATTTTTTTTTTAAAAGAACAGATCAGATTGAGACAAGAGCTCAAACTGGGACAGATCAGATTGAGGCCCTGTCCACACGGCAACGGATTCAGGTGAATCTGATAAAATGGCTGTGCAAGGGGTGCCGTCCACACAGCACCGGCGTTTTGGGTGCCCCAAAACGATATTTTTTGAGAACGGTTTCCAGAGTGGAAAAATCTGGCAACGGCGCCGTTGCGAAGTCGTCTGGATGAGTAGAGCGGATTTGTTTACGATGACGTCACAACCACATGACTAGATCAAGCAGCACTCACTCATTCACGCCGGGTAGAAGAAGGGGTTTATGCGCATGCGTCCTACTTCTTCTATTGTTGTGGTGTCTCCGATGGGACCGTCTTAGGCTACGTTTACATTACGTCGAATCAGCGGATCATCAGATTAACGTTCTTAAAACGATTCGCGTTTACACTAAAACCGTTAGCCGTGCACACAGCAACGCCAATACGCGGATGCGCTAAATCACATGACTTTAGACGGCGCGTAACATGATCCCAGTGCATTTCAGACGGCGCGTAACATGATCCCAGTGCATTTAGGGCATGCGCAAGGCTCACCACTTGCAAGTAGAAGGATGGCAAGCCTAATACACGGATACGCTCGGCTCCGCAGGCATCCTGCGCTCCAAATCACTCCGCCCTGAACAGCGAGTGCCCTCTGGAGGGTGCGCACTCCGGCCCTGCGCAGCTCACAGAGCGCGCGAGTGAAGTGCACAAGCCACGATTCGGGACTGAGCCGCTGTGTGTGAGATCCCAGCGCAGATCACTTACTACTTGCAAGTGGAAGGATGGCAAGCCTAAAGACAATCATAACTACACAATGGGCAGTATTTGCAGCACACACGGACTGGCCAGCGGGAGTTTTCCCGGTGGGCCGGTGGTTCAGTGTGGGCCGGCGGAGAAAAAAAAAAAAAAAAAAAAGTTGCGTGCTGGCCTTTAATATGATAAGCAATGTTAACAGTTTCTTTAAGAAACTGTTAACATTGCTTATCATATTAAAGGCCAGCGCGCAACTGTTTTTTTTTTTTTTTCTCCGCCGGCCCACACTGAACCACCGGGAAAACTCCCGCTACTCCCGATGGCCAGTCCGTGTGTGATTTGCAGTATTTTCATACTTTTATACTCTTTAATGAAAGGTGATACAAGGCGGAAGTCCGCGCCGTTTTTCAGCAGTCGCCTCACATGACCAACGCCAGCGAATCAGGAAGGTGGATGTCACACAGTGACGTTGTCCAATGAGACGCCAGCTAGAGCTCAGCACAGCGTATTCGCGTATTCTCAATGTTTACACAGCACCGGAGCTGACACGATCTGGATTGAATACGTGGACCCTGGCGGATTCCCGTTTCCTGGCTTTTCCAGGGGGTTTAATGTAAACGGACAGTGCATCCGCGAAGAAAACGAGACAGATACGGTCTAATGTAAACGTAGCCTTACAGCGCACGTAGAGGTGTGGCATGTGTATTGCATCGTTTTCAGCAAGCGTTGCGTTGCCATATGTACCTGATATTTTACTGATCCGTTGCCCATATGGACGCGATTTTTTTTTTAACCGCTAAAAAAAAAAAATCTTGTTGCCGTTGTCGTGTGGATGTAGCCTGAGAGAGAGAGAGAGAGAGAGAGAGAGAGAGATCAGACGAGACAGGAGCGTGAGGTTCTGCTCAGGTCCTGAAAGAGAGCTGGAAAGTTTCTCTCATGTTTAAACTCTTTACAGCTGAATGACTGCTAATTAACTGCCACCAATCCCTGTAGGACTCATTGTGTGTGTGTGTGTGTGTGTGTGTGTGTGTGTGTGTGTGTGTGTGCGCGCACATTTCTTTTCCCACCAGGCGAATGAAGCAGCCCCTGTTTTAAAGCTCACTGGTGTTTATTTAACAGCCACTTTCATTAACCACTCGACTATAAAACCATTAGTGAGAAACTGAGCGGGGGGCAGAAAAGCAGGTTGGGGAAAAAAAAGGGAGGAAAAATCTTTCATTTATTGTTTATTAACTACTTATTAACCTCGCTTGTTCAGTGTTTACAGGGAAAACAGACTGAGATCTTGAGCCTACGGCTCGGTCCGTACAAAAAGGCCGAGGTCTGATATTTTCACGTAAAGACCGAGTAAGCGAGGTTAATAAGGAGTTTATTATACGGCTTTTTCTCCCTTCTAAGGTTAAAATAGACGTCGTTATAACGAGGCGTGACACTGCTTTCAGTTACGTCATTTCTAACATAGTCGAGTCACACGTACAGAATAAACAGCTAGCGGTTTTGAAACCGAATTTCTGTTAGCGGTTACTGAACGCTCTTCACTGCCCATTTCTTTAACTCGGTGACTCGTTTGTCTTTCAGTCGTTTGATTGCTTCGATTCCCAATTCATCTTTTTTGCTGTTTTGTTTTTCGCAACACTGAAAGCCAACGCCTGGGAAAGAAAGTCTAATCGCCCACGGTATTTTTCATCTAAGTGCGAAGAAAACGATACTAGATGGGGATCAGGATCAGCCCATACTTTCAGGGGAAAGAATACAAAAAGGTATCGTGATGTTTCTGTATACACTACTGTTCAAAAGTTTGGGGTCACCCAGACAATTTTGTGTTTTCCATGAAAAGTCACACTTTTATTTACCACCATAAGTTGTAAAATGAATAGAAAATATAGTCAAGACATTTTTCTGGCCATTTTCACAAATGTGATGCTCCAGAAACTCAATCTGCTCAAAGGAAGGTCAGTTTTATAGCTTCTCTAAAGAGTGAAACTGTTTTCAGCTGTGCTAACATGATTGTACAAGGGTTTTCTAATCATCCATTAGCCTTCTGAGGCAATGAGCAAACACATTGTACCATTAGAACACTGGAGTGAGAGTTGCTGGAAATGGGCCTCTATACACCTATGGAGATATTGCACCAAAAACCAGACATTTGCAGCTAGAATAGTCATTTACCACATTAGCAATGTATAGAGTGGATTTCTGATTAGTTTAAAGTGATCTTCATTGAAAAGAACAGTGCTTTTCTTTCAAAAATAAGGACATTTCAAAGTGACCCCAAACTTTTGAACGGTAGTGTATTCATGACTGCTCTTGGTGAAATTCAATATTTTAGTGACTCAAATAATCGACTCTCTCGGTGCAGTATTGCTCAGTTTCTGAGTTGAACTCCATCTGCATTTGGTGGGCAGCGCAGCCTGCGTGATGACCCGACATGGCGCCGAGAGGTTCTGAAAGACGTTCGTCCAAATGGAGAATGAAGTACACAGTGTTTAACAAGAAAAGATTAACGCTCCCTGGACAACAGGCTTTTAAAGCGTCGTTCCGGGTCCGATCCGATCCACTGGAAGTTGGGTTTGGCATAGAAACGAAACACGTCTCACCTCGAGACTCAACGATTCTGAATGAGAAACTGAATCAAAGACAAAATTGTGCTACATTCCGCCTTACTGAGAAACATCAACACTGTCAACTCGTGAACTTGTTTATAACGTAATAAACACCACAAAACAGACCCAGAGACATTCCCGAGTCTAAATAAGAACTGGCTCGGAGCTGCACGGGTGATGATTATCCAGCGGAAAAATGTTCCAGAGCAGCGCTCCAAACAGCAGCAGGGCCATTAAAGTCAATAACAGATTCCCAGCCAAATGTTTCCTGCTTTCATAATGACATTTAGAACCAAAATGGGTCAAAACACACACACACACACACACACACACACACACACACACACACACACACACACACACACACGTCCTAATGAATGGAGGGGAACTTAAAAGTGGAATTAAAAGATGAATCCTGAAACACTGGACTCTGATGTTCAGATTAATTTGTTTAACAAATCAAAAGAAATTCCTCAAAACTGAAATAAATAGACCCCTTCGCAGTAAACGTCATTCATACGAAAGCGGAAATTGCGTGCGCAGCCTGGACCCAAAAAAGACTCAGAAATGCCTAGTTGTTGTGTTGTCGGGTGTCAGAATCGTAGCAGTGATGGGGTTAAAATGTTCAGAATTCCAGCAGGATCTCACCCATCTCATCTCATTATCTCTAGCCGCTTTATCCTGTCCTACAGGGTCGCAGGCAAGCTGGATCCTATCCCAGCTGACTACGGGCGAAAGGCGGGGTTCACCCTGGACAAGTCGCCAGGTCATCACAGGGCTGACACATAGACACAGACAACCATTCACACTCACATTCACACCTACGCTCAATTTAGAGTCACCAGTTAACCTAACCTGCATGTCTTTGGACTGTGGGGGAAACCGGAGCACCCGGAGGAAACCCACGCGGACACGGGGAGAACATGCAAACTCCACACAGAAAGGAGGATCTCACCCATTCCCAAAAAAAAAAAAAAAAAAACCGCCGACGTCTATGGCTACAAGCCATCAAACGTGTAGACTGGGATGAAAGCACCATCAAAAATGCGCGGGTTTGCAGTGCCCACTTCATCACAGATAAGATCAGGCTATTTATTAAATCTTTCTTTTTTATTCTTTCTAGTCTTCGTTTATTGATGTAGCAAAATACTTTGGTAACGTTTGTCTGATTAGCTGGGTCATAGTTACACAATGTAATGAATACTGTTAGCATGTTAACTTAGCTTTGCATGCAGTTTTGTTTGTAGGAGAGGTCTCGCTTGACTCAAGCAGTCCAGATTTTGTGCCGTCATTATTTGTGCATGCCGAAAATCACAATTTTAAAGCAAGGATGGAAAGGTAAAATTGTGTGCCCTCACTCTAAATGCCAACTTACGCTGACTGCTCTAACCTAGCTCCCGCCCCGTTCAGTTTCATTTCTGCTCTCTGCCTCTCGCTTTTTACACAGCTCTGATTTCTCTTAGCTGCACTCTTTACACTATCATTCCTTTCATGCCATTACCTCCTGCAAATTGCTGTTTAGTGTTGGTATTTGCTGTTGTAGCTAAAGCCACATTGCCATCACATCACTGGCATAATATGATTAAAACAATTTCAGTGTAAAACACATTCTGTACATGCCCACACAACAATCATATGCGTCTAAAGACTTGTAGGCACGAAGTTTTTCGTGGGTGTACACTGAAGTCTTGTCAATAAGGTACGAGTATATATCTGGCCATTGTATACCAGGGAGCTTACTAACATTGTCCGTCCACTCTTTAATTAAATACGGATCCGGTAGGCGATGTCCACTTGTTAGAGTTAACTTATTTATGTAGCATTCTCGATCTTGTAACGACAATTGTTTGGCATAATCTGACAGCTCATAATGCCGGTCTATGGGCAGCGCCATTGTTTCTGGGTCCAGGCTGCGCGCGCATCCTGGCAACGCTCGGTTTGTTTACAAACATGCGAAGGGGTCTATATTCCTTTGTCCTGAAACTCAGTTCTTTAAAGTACGTAAACGACTGAAACAAAAACCGCCATGAACTTGAGATTAACTTAATTGTTGACGCATTAATCTGAATAACTTATATGAACGCAACTTTATAAAAAATAAAAAGGAATTTTAATTTACAAAATTAATAAAAAATGTTTCAATTATTTTATTTCCGTTTTATTTTGTGTTGAATGCGTGTTCGTTTTCTTTTTTAGGATTAGCGACGTACACACTGTGCACTAGGAAAATCCCAGCTTTATTTTCCACCATCTTGTGAGGTTTTGGTTACTTACATTTTATTCAAAAGCAGTAATACGTTAAAATGAGAGTATTAATTTAAAAAAAAGTGTTGGTTTGGGGTTCAGAGATCTCATTCGCTGGTAATTTTACGACTCTGGGGGAACCTGAGGAACCTTTAACAAGCGCTTGCTTTCCATACACATGTAAATACACACAAGCCAAAAAAATGCCACTTGTGGTGGAACCGTGGGTACTCCCCATCCTTTTACACACACACACACACACACACACACACACACACACACACACACAAGCAGCATCTCTCTGTGGTGTGTTAAACTCTGCCTGATGACCACAAAACCGTGGAAATTCAATTAGAGCCACTTTAGTGTTTCATAAAGTGAGAGGAGGAATGCTCATAAACCCCGCCTCTCTCTCTCCATCCATCTCCATGCCACAGGGACAGTGGGGGACACGTCTACTGCTCCACAGACGCTTGTAAAATCACAAGGATTTGGCTGAGCTCCCAGCTGACAGAGTGACCGCTGATATTACCTACCTGACTCTGTGCGCGTGCACGCGTCTCTCCCCTCCTCTCCATCTCGCAGCTTGCTTTTCGTTCTATTTTTTTCTAGTTTATTTATTTTTACCTCATGTCATCACGTACAAAAAGACAGCGACGATGTTAAATAAAGCCGCTCGCGAACGCCAACCTCCCAAACTTGAAGAGAGGACGAGGCAGCAGCGAAGAAGCCCACCGCTTTATGACTTCGCGTTTGTTGCTATGGTGACGTCTCACTCCGCTTTGACTTTTCGTTAAAACATTTCTCTGCAGTACATAAATCAAGCTCAGCATAAATCCACCTCGCTCATTTCTGGTTAGCAAAGCACAAATAGCGTCCTAGTCTCGTGGCATTGTTTATGTCCGTTGTCATGGTTACTGTTCAACACAATATTAGAAGTATTGGATTAGACTGACGGCTGGACCAACGACACAGGGTTAATACATAAACATCAACACGAAAAACAGAAGCTAATAGGCCGAGAGCATTCGCGCACGAGTGTGCGCGCGCGTGCATATGGTTTCCATCCCACAGCAGCTGAATGAGCGAACAGTCAGGGATTCGCTCACTGCCAAGTATGTTTCACCCCATCAGAGTGTGTGTGTGTGTGTGTGTGTGTTGAATACTTCAAAAGATGGTTCATTAAACACAGTCCCAAAAGTGCACAGTGAAGAGGAAGTGCAGACCATTAACACAAACACACACAGGACAACTACATAAAATGGCATGACACACTCCGTGTTTACAACTTGAAGTGAAGCCTGCTGTATGTCTACAAGATCTCTCTGTGTGTGTGTGTGTGTGTGTGTGTGTGTGTGTGTGTGTGTGTGAGAGAGAGTTAGTTACCTGAGCGATGTTCTTATTGAGCAGGTAAACACCATACTCAAAATGGAATCTCTCCCCACGTGGATAAAGAGGGAACCTGAAAAACACACACACAGTTTATTTACATAAATAATTCAGAAGCACTTTCTGAAGTGAAAGTAACAGATGGATTAAAGGAAAAGGCAACTTTTGTACAAAACCAGGTGTGTAATAGGAGAAAAACATATACGTAATCAATTCCGTTAATTATTTCCATTATATATCGAACATGAAAAAATATTTGTAACTTTGAAATCATGAATTGACACAGAGGAGCCGAAGTTGGACGAGGCAGCCATTTTGAGATTGTGGGCAACTCTAAACCAATCAGAATCTTTCGTTAATGCGCCTCCCTCTGATCTGTGACGTCACTGGGCCCATGAAAACAGTGTTTACAGACAGATCACTGTGATTAGGAGTCCTGGCGGGTGGCTTGTATTTGATTCGTTTATATCCCGACCTTGTCAGCTGTCAGATTTATGTTCATGGACCCGGTAAGCTGGTAAATAATATTTTTTTTCTTTACCAAATTCTAACAGAAAACGAGAGCGCCCGAAAGGGAAAACCGAGCCGAGCCGCTTCACGCATGCGCAGTAGGCTTGGTAGGACAAATCCAAATAGGAGTCATTCAGGATTCAGCCGTGTTTTTACTCGACCGAAGTTCTACAGTATTATGAGCTTTAAGTTGCATAAATAAAACTATTTGGTGAAACTTTGAAGAAGCGATTGTACTGGTTTTTTACCTTATTACCATGAAGCACTGAAGAGTTCTTTTCAGTGGTGGGCCGCATGACGTCACGCAGTAGACCAATATGGCAGAACGCATCTTCGCTGAGCTCAGCGCAAGCCCATATTATTAAAAGTTAAAAGATACTGTTTTGCGGTCTGTTTTTTCTCTATAAATTCCGTGATCGATTACTTTATATATTTATCTATCTATTTGTGGTGATTTTGTACAAAAGTTGCCTTTTCCTTTAATGAAAAGAGGCGTGCCCCACATAACGCGTCAGTCTCGGGTAAGGAGGCGTGTTCCCCATGTCAGTAGGTGTGTCCTCCTTAATGAACAGACTCCAGTAAAAGGGAAAGAAACTGCGAGCTCTCGAACTGAGGATGTTTTCTAAGATGGAGAATTCATTTTCGCCATAATGCTAACGGTTTGCGACGTCTGAGTTTTTCCAGCGAATGCAGAAGTTCAGCATTAAGCCGTAAAATCACGCCGAGCAGCTTTACCGCATTAAGAGTTTGGGCTCGAGCCCTGAGAGAATCAAGAAAAGATGAAGTGATGGAGAAGAAGGAAGAAAGACTCCCATGCTAACACATGTTCAGTCCTAACACAGTCATCGTGCTCCGATCAGAACACGGCTCCCTACGGCTCAAAGCAGGCAGCTTTTAAAGGCGCAAGGAGCAGAAAATCCACCCTGTTCAGGAGGCGGCTCTCCTTCAGCCTCAATTTAATCACATCTGAGGACACGGTATAGCAGCAATACAGCCGTTCCCTCACCAGCATCTCTCGCACAAACTTTTTTTTTTTTTTTTTTGGGGGGGGGCTGGAAAACCTGGTTCCAGCTTTACCTCTGACCGTTACAAAGCGCTGACACAAGAGCCTCCTTCCAAAAAAAAAAACCTTTACAGATCAATTAATGTACGAGCTCCTGGGAATGAGCTGTTGCTATAGAAACAGTAACGTATTAGAATGAGAGCATTAATACCGTAGAAACCTGTCATTTGCAGCTGCACTACAGTCAGAGCTGCTGTTCTAGAAAATTAAACATTTAACAGCCAATCGCAATCCAGAACTCAGCAGCGCATTACCTACACCCGATTTGCATCACAGCCTCTCTGGTCTCTCCTCTCTCTCTCTCTCTCCACAGTGGTGTTTAGAGACCCTGCTCAGGCAGCAGTGCGTCAATCAGCCTGTCATTTTTTTTTGATAAAGCGGATCAGTTCAGAGCGAGTCGTACAGTAAAACGACGGAGGAGCCGCAGCACGGTACTAAAGCGGGCCACGTTCTGAACTCGATTACCCACAAGACATCTGGATCACATCTCAGTGAAGAGCAGGAATATGGGAGCAACATGTGGTTAGAGCCCACTGCACTGCAAGAATGTAGCACAGGGGGGGCAGTGAGGAGGAAACGTCCCGGATTCCAAACAAGGGTACGTTAAGGAAAGAGAGGGTAGGGGAAGTGTGTGTGTCATTTATTACTACAGATCTGAAAAAGGCAAGAAAGAAACACCAACGTCTGCTGCACAGGGTTTTTGTTTGTTTGTTTGTTTTAAGTTTAGTTTAAGAGTCTGCTCTTAAAGGAACAGTCCACCGTACTTCCATAATGAAATATGCTCTTATCTGAATTGAGACGAGCTGCTCCGTACCTCTCCGAGCTTTGCGTGACCTCCCAGTCAGTCAGACGCAGTCAGACGCGCTGTCACTCCTGTTAGCAATGTAGCTAGGCTCAGTATGGCCAATGGTATTTTTTGGGGCTGTAGTTAGATGCGACCAAACTCTTCTGCGTTTTTCCTGTTTACATAGGTTTATATGACCAGTGACATGAAACAAGTTCAGTTACACAAATTGGAACGTAGCGATTTTCTATGCTATGGAAAGTGCGCACTATAATGACAGGCGTACTAACACCTTCTGCGCGCTTCGGCAGCGCATTGATACGGAGCTCAGATATAAATGCGCTGCCGAAGCGCGCAGAAGGTGTTAGTACGCCTGTCATTATAGTGCGGACTTTCCATAGCATAGAAAATCGCTACGTTTCAATTTGTGTAACTGAACTTGTTTCATATCACTGGTCATATAAACCTATGTAAACAGGAAAAACGCGGAAGAGTTTGGTCGCATCTAATGCCGCTTTTCCACTACAAACGTGGCTGAGCCGAGCCGTGCTGTGCTGAGTCGAGCTGAGCGGGGCTGTTGGAGTTGCATTTCGACTACAACCGCGCTGAACCGTGCTGGCTGGAAGTGGGTGGACACATTGGGTGGAGTTAGCGAAAGTGGGTGGACGTCACGTGATGTCGTTAAGCAGCGCAAACAGTGACATCAGTGAGCTTTTAAGCGGTAGTCTCACAACCCGAATACTAAACAATAAACATGGAGGACACGGAGTCGTTAGTGTTGCTGGTCTTGGTGCTGTGGCTTGTTGTCACCGACAACGCCAACAGATACTGGCAAGAGCGTATAGATGAGGCGAGGCGCATAAGGCTTCAGAAATTCTCGTAATTCGTAATTATTCTTCTTCCGGGTTTGCGGTGTTTACAGATCCCAGCGTGCTCGCGGGGCGTGTGTGGGCATGTGAGGACACTCCTCCTCACCAATCAGTGCACAGCGGAGTGTCTGCTCACGCCCCCAGCCTCACTCGGCTCGCTTTGGCTCGCTTCAGCCCCACTCCAAAACCGTGCGAGTTTTAGGGGCTAAGCAGGGCTGAAGCGAGCTGAGTCGTGCTGTTTTTTGGTAGTCGAAACGCAAGCCGTGTCAGGCTGAAGTGAGCTGAAGCGAGCTGAAAAAGGGTAGTGGAAAAGGGCCATAACTACAGCCCCAAAAAATACCATTGACCATACTGAGCCTAGCTACATTGCTAACAGGAGTGACAGCGCGTCTGACTGACTGGGAGGTCGCGCAAAGCTCGGACAGGTACGGAGCAGCTCGTCTCAATTCAGATAAGAGCATATTTCATTATGGAAGTACGGTGGACTTTTCCTTTAAGCTAAAACACCATGGAAAGAGTCATAAAAGTGGGGGGTGGGACACTTCATTCAGCTATATGTTAATAAAGAAATTGTCAAATAGCTAGCAAGTTAACATTATAGCTAGCAAACTAAGCTACAAGCTTTATAAATTAAAAAAAACCCAACCACACCCCACTCCATACAAGTCACTTAAATGCCGGTACAGGTTTAAGCAAAAATCACATTCAACAATTGGGACACGCCCATAAATGCCATACTGGATGATTTATGTTTAAAGAATGTGCACTACGGCTAGCACGCGGCGGAGTTAGTTATGAACGTTTGATGAAAGGGGGAAGAAAAATAGCACTATCACGCCATCAGGAAGGAGAGAAATCCTCATAATGACGTCCAAATCCTGATAAATCCCGACTAAAAGCTTCTCGGAGCGCAGAGCTCGCTCATGTATCACCCTCACACCATATCAGCAGCCTGAGAGACACCAATCAGCTCACACCTCACTCGTTCTTGCAAGCTGTGCCTCCCTGACAGTTTAACGAGCCGCAGACGGGGTGTGTGGAGTCCTCACACACATCGTTACAGATGCTGTATACACACACACTCAGCCAGAGGGAGAGAAATCCCAAACACTGCCTGGGAGGGAGGGGTCAAAGGTCATTCTGACACAGGACCTGATCACCAACACCTAACGGGGAGAGGGACAGCGAGAGAATTGGATAATTAGCAGGTCAGATTGTTTCTCGCACTAACGAGGCAGCTTTAAAGCATCACTTCTAAACATTCAGATTCTGCTCACAACCACCTGATCAATCCCCACACACACACACACCCCTTGCACAGCCACTAGCTTTCACATACACCTCTTTCTGTCACACACATGGACATTAAGTCTATAAGTACAAACAGCAGGCTCACTATTACACACACACACCTGGTTCTAATGGGGCAGTGCTTTGTGTCTACGAGCACATCTCAACACACACAGCCACAGTCAGACTGAATGAATCCAGACGCCATGTAATTCACCAACAGTTCGATTCTCCCAGAGTTGGAGAGTTTAGTCTACACTGACACTCTTCCATCACACTCAGAATCGTGGCTCACGATCACGCACATCTGTTTTACAACTTTCCACTAACACATGGCCGGATCTAGGGTCCATTTGGGTCTGGCTCAGAATAAAACGAGCCATCCGATGTGGAAGCAAGTGGGCAAATAAATGAGTCATCAAAGTGAGTGAATCAATAAATAAAGTGATTCAACGAGTAAATAAGTGAGGTGAATCAGCTAGGAAACAGATTAGTGAATCAGTCTGTAAATGATTTGTTTGAATGAATCAGTGATGCCAGAAGCGAACAAATGAGTGAATCAGTGAGTCGGGAAAAAGAGTGAACCAACCAGCTGTAAAGATATCAGCGAGTCGGTAATCACTCGTTTTCTGACCGATTCGTTGAGCTCTTTCCTAACTGATTCACTCGCTGATTTGTTTGTGCTCTTCTTACTCTTACTGAATCAGTCGGCAAAGGAGTCCGTGGACGATTTAGTGACGGATAGTGAATTGGAAAGTGAAAAATAACGAGTGAATCAAATCAATGAACAGTGTTAACATGTTAAAATGCTCCATGTCTGATGAATTGTTTAATCAATTACCTGGAGAGGCCGAGCGCTCACTGCTGACCCTGATCACGCACATCGCGTTTTAACAGCACGTTCATTAATGGGCTTTTCAGCACGAGAACATGTGGAATGTGAAGTCTATGATTGATAAAACATGTAATCATAGCGCAGAGGGAGAGGCTCGTGCGCTTCACGTACTGCCCCGGCACGCACCGAGGCAGACGGCTGAACGAAGAAAGCGTGGGCCAAGGAGTAATTGCAGCCCCATGCGTTGCGTCGGAATTAAAATGAACGTCTTCAGACCCCAAAGGGCAAATCTGGAGAGATGTGTATGGGTCCCCATAGCAACCAGATCATCACATCCACACCCAAAAACAAGTATGTAATCAAAACAGGGCAGAACAGCATGCCACACTTTTATTACAGAATAAAAGATGATAAAAATAACCAGGAGCGCTCGGTTTATTCTGGATCACCTGAAAAGCCTTCTCGTGGCTTCACTAATGGAATTTTTTAATTTATTTTCCCAACAGCCTCGTAGATCCTCATCGATCCTTAAAGCAGCAAACACCAAACACTTCTCGGCTGACTGAAGTGAACGTTGTGCCACAGTCCTGTCGTAGCCTCGCTAACACACACACACACACACACACACACACACGCCTCAGAGAGCAAAACACAGCTGTAAATCCGACTGCTTAGGAGTCAGGACTCGGGGTCGGGCACTTCGAGATGCTTTAAAAGGTGTTTCTCAAACATTTGACACTAAAACCCTCAGCCTAAACACACACAGCCTCATTCACATACTGCACCTTTTCAGAGTTATTTATCTCCCATGCTCAAATCGGGCCATAGTAAATCTGCTCAAGTGAGATGGACAGATAAAAGCAAAGTGAGAGAGAGAGAGAGAGAGAGATAGATGAAAGAGTGGACACAGATAAGACAGATTTGAAAGATGAAAGCAGAATATCTTTGGTGTTTAAGATGTGTTTAACTCTCACCCAAATGGACAGGTGGATGTGGATTTCTCTCTCTCTCTCACACACACACACCAAATAATACAGAAAATTGTCGACACATTTCATGAAAAAGGGGCGGCACGGTGGTGTAGTGGTTAGCGCTGTCGCCTCACAGCAAGAAGGTCCTGGGTTCGAGCCCCGTGGCCGGCGAGGGCCTTTCTGTGCGGAGTTTGCATGTTCTCCCCGTGTCCGCGTGGGTTTCCTCCGGGTGCTCTGGTTTCCCCCACAGTCCAAAGACATGCAGGTTAGGTTAACTGGTGACTCTAAATTGAGCGTAGGTGTGAATGTGAGTGTGAATGGTTGTCTGTGTCTATGTGTCAGCCCTGTGATGACCTGGCGACTTGTCCAGGGTGTACCCCGCCTTTCGCCCGTAGTCAGCTGGGATAGGCTCCAGCTTGCCTGCGACCCTGTAGAAGGATAAAGCGGCTAGAGATAATGAGATGAGATTTCATGAAAAAGGAAAGGAGTTACATAACACGAAAAACATGAATCATTGAACCGAATAAATGAGTGACTCACTGAACCAAAGAGATTGAGTCAGTAAGAATATAAATCTAATCAGCGAGTCAGTGGATTGGCGTCAGCGAGACAAATGAGTCGGGGAATGAGTGAATCAGTCAGCAACAAACAGAAGAAAAAACAAAGCAAAACAGTAAGCAGATGAATTGGTGAATCAATGACTCAGCAAACAAGTGAATTAGTGAATCACTATGGCAGCAATTCAGCTAGAAAGTGAATGAATTAATGAGTCAATGAGTGAGTCAGTGAATCACTGAAATCAAACAACTCGTCAGCAAGAAAGTGAATCAGTAGCTGAACGAGCAAGTCAATGAACGAACGATTCAGCAAATGAAGTGAACCACTGCCAAACCACCCAACAGCAAATAACGAGAAAAGCAATGCTTGTCGCATTACAAAAATTTGCATAGGATTAGCATAATGTTTGAAAGTAAATGCCCCCTGAGGAGTGACAGGCAGAGGGGAGTGTGTGATCAACGTGAAGCTCTTACTCTCTCTCCTTCTCGCTGAGCTTGTCGGTGATGGTGTCTCGGACGGACGAGCGAGAGCCCCGGTGCATGATGGGATACCTGAGCGGAATCTGCAGGAAGCAGGAAATCATCAGCACCAGGTGTGCCGTGTAGCCAAGAGCAACTGCCACACTCCCATCATCCTTTGCTGCAGAGAGAAACAACAACACAGGACAAATTTGCTACGGTGAATGATGGGGTTAAAATAAAATAAAAATTCCAAGGGTACAAGTGTGAGATTTGGGATGCGACCCAACTCCAAAAGTCTTCAATTACACTTCGATCCCAGTCGCTCAGAGGTTTTTTTTTTTTTTAAAGACAGCGACTTTTTTTTTTTTGGAGTGCACACCATATAAGGTGGAAATGCATATCCTCTTTACGATACAAGTCAGAGATTTGGGACAGAGCCTGACTCCAAACAAGTGCACTTCACTATTAGCCCTGCAGAACCTAAAATTTAAACATGGTGACTTTTCTTTTGGAACAGTACCGAGCCCTATCGCAGCCCTGTACAGTTTCAATTTTGGACTTGGACACCATTTAGGATAGAAATACGAGGTTTGGGACGGAGCAGGACTCCAGATGCTCACTCCTTATATCTGAATGAAACACAATAGGTCAGCCGGTTCATGTTGCTCATTTTAGTGTGTACGACGTCACCGTGCAGAAACGCACAGAGCGTAATTCGCTTCTCTAAACAGGTGTGATGCCAACACCAGAGGGTAATGTCAGGGTTCAGCAACCTGTAATCAAACAGCATACACTTCCAATATAATTACATACAATTTAAAAACACACACACACACACACACACACACACACACACACACACACACACACACACACACACCATGTGACCTCCCAGGTGACTGCTTTAAAATAGCAGTCAACTAAAAGAAGAAAATCGTTCACGTCTGCAATGTTTAATCTGTATTCAAGGTAACACTTAACGATGTTCTGAACTTGTATTTAACAACAATAATAAATTAAAACAAACCAACAACATTTCCTTTGTGCTTCAGAGCATCACAAATTTTATTATCCCTTCTCCAGACAGCTTTTTCAGGGAGTTTTCGGTGCTTTCTGTAGAATCGGAGCTGATGGGACGTAATGAAGCGTGAACACGTTTGTTTTTGATTAAGTCTCTCCTGTCGTCTTTCCTGATACAAAGTAAAGAACATGCCAAGTCTCTTCTCCGCTCTTTATCCGTGACTTTACAGTAGTGTCCTGTTTGAAATAGGCCCCACCAAATCACCATGGCAACATCTCCATGACCGATCGAGTTCCACGTTAAACATGGCGCGACATTTCTTTACTGTCAGCACATGAACGCAGAATACAACTTTAATGATGATAATCAGTTACATGATATTTATGCATCGAGTCAAATATCACTACGTCTGGGTTCGATTTGGGTGGAGGCTGGCGAGACGGGGACATTTCTGAGTGTGTGCGCGCACATAACTCAACCTGGCGTCCATTACCTACTCCAAAGTCTTTGAAGTCACAGTTCCCTGCAGGAAGGAAACCCTGAATCTGATTTTCTCTCACACACACACACCTGACCACACTGGGCAACTCTGCTTTGCTTCAGGGAAAATGTGCGAGTGAGCAGAATAACACTCAGGGCCAGAGTTCTACTTGAGGTCACCACTTTAATCCAAAATGGCCGCCCTGTCTGTCCTGTGATTATTCACCATGTTGCTCTTAATATGATCACATGCAGTAAACAAACAAACAAAAACAATACAGATGTGTCAAATTCCATGTTTACTAGGCATTTCTATCAAAATAGCTAGTGGTAAATTTATTTTGTTTTTGCCAGGGCCTGTTATGTTGTGACTGACTACAGTACAGTTTCTTTTGGGTGGAGCCCACTGCAGTGCAACTGGTTACAATATTCTATTTAGGGCGGGGCCTGCTGTGCAGTTTCTTTTGGGCGGGGCCTGCTGTGCTGTGATTGGTTACAGTATTGTTTCTTTTGGGCAGGGCCTGCTGTGCTGTGATTGGTTACAGTATTGTTTCTTTTGGGCGGGCCCTGCTGTGCTGTGATTGGTTACAGTATTGCTTCTTTTGGGCGGGGCCTGCTGTGCTGTGATTGGTTACAGTATTGCTTCTTTTGGGCGGGGCCTGCTGTGCTGTGATTGGTTACAGTATTGTTTCTTTTGGGCGGGGCGTGCTGTGCTGTGATTGGTTACAGTATTGCTTCTTTTGGGCGGGGCCTGCTGTGCTGTGATTGGTTACAGTATTGCTTCTTTTGGGCAGGGCCTGCTGTGCTGTGATTGGTTACTGTATTGCTTCTTTTGGGCGGGGCCTGCTGTGCTGTGATTGGTTACTGTATTGCTTCTTTTGGGCAGGGCCTGCTGTGCTGTGATTGGTTACAGTATTGTTTCTTTTGGGCGGGGCCTGCTGTGCTGTGATTGGTTACAGTATTGTTTCTTTTGGGCGGGGCCTGCTGTGCTGTGATTGATTACTGTATTGCTTCTTTTGGGCGGGGCCTGCTGTGCTGTGATTGGTTACAGTATTGCTTCTTTTGGGCGGGGCCTGCTGTGCTGTGATTGGTTACAGTATTGTTTCTTTTGGGCGGGGCCTGCTGTGCTGTGATTGGTTACTGTATTGTTTCTTTTGGGCGGGGCCTGCTGTGCTGTGATTGGTTACAGTATTGTTTCTTTTGGGCAGGGCCTGCTGTATGATTACAAAAGAACGTTCGTAGTTTTGTAATCTACCGGTATTTCTCGAAAGATGCACCATGGGGAGTTTGAGGAAAACTCAATGCACTGTATACTCGTATATGGACATACTGACAAAGCTCTCTTGAATCTTAAGTACAAATAACAGTAGGTGCCAGGATTAGATGTGCGCGGGCACACACACACACACACACGTTTCAGTTTACCTTGAAAGTCTTCAGAGTTTGGCAGTTTCACACCACAGATCACAAAGTCTGACTGACTGTTCTGTAAATAAACACACAGAGGAAACTAAATACCACGTTCAGATTTTAACTCATGTCCCTGTGTGGTGTGTGTGTGTGTGTGTGTGTGTGTGTGTGTGTCTCACCGTGTCGATGGGGTAGATGTAGGAGAGTTCAGAGAGGAGCTGACGACAACGGAAGGTGAGCTGAGCGCTGGACTTCAGAAACAGCTCTCTGTGGAGCACAGCACACACACACACACACACACACACACAATTTAACATACAAATAGTGATCGAGTGATGGAGAGTGTTACAGAGTAAGCATCATGGACAGTGATGTAGAGTAACAGAGAGAGAGAGAGAGAGAGAGAGAGAGAGAGAGAGAGATTGATACTGAGTGATGAAGTGTAATAGGGCGTACAGACAGAGTGACGGAGGTGATGCAGAGTGATCTTGAGAGTGTGACAGTAATGTGCGTTTGACCTTTTAGCAGTGCTCTCCTTCTGTAGATCAGCGAGAGCTTCTCGCTCCAAGTCCAGAGTCTGGTGTTTACAGCTGAACACTTCCTCTGGAACACGAACACACAGGAAATGAAATGAGCTGCATCACTCTATTAACCCTCTATTCACCCTTATGCATGTGTTATGAAGTGCTTACAGACACAGCTTTCTAACGATCAACTTATCCACTGTTCTTACTCAAACATCAGCAGCCCGAGCACAAACTCTCTCGCTCTCACTCTCTTTCTCACTATCAGATGAAACACTGTCGGTCCTGATTATCTGTCACGGTGTGTTTTACAGCTTCGGCCATCTTTAACTGCATCAGCATTCCACCCTTACGGCATCAAAGCACTGTGTGTGTAGAGCAGATTTGCAATGTCTGGACACGCCAACACTGGCACAGTTGCTGTATTTCACCATCTGAGACTGATGACACACACAGAGTTTTTAGGACACAGCCCATGACTATGTACATTCGGCTATGGCTTTTAGTCGTCATCACGGAATCAATACCACAACTGTACGTGATGTCCCCCGTTTTACTCGATAGCTAGATTCCAAACACCATGTCCCCTCGCCAACAGTGTCCTGCAGTTTTCGGTGCCCACTAACTACCAATGTCCCCTTGGTGACAATGAACCCTACTTATCTTGCCCTATAATGTAGTAGTATGTGGTTTGGGATTTAGCCCACGACCGTGTTTAGAATAGTTAACTGTTTTCTTTTGACCACTTTACATTTGTGAAACATCTGGAGATGGCAGCAGGTGTTCTGGGGCCCCCTAATGACTACATTACCACTGTGTGTGTGTGAGAGAGAGAGCGCGAGCTAGTCAGGACAGACTACTCCGTCTCTAAACTGAGTTTACTTGACTCAGACACTCAAAGATTCCCACAAAGACAATGCATTGTGGGGGATATTAATCTGCTGAATCATCATGTGTGAGCGCACATGTGTGTTTTTATATAATGGAGCCCAGCCCTTGTGGTCAAACATCCTGCCAACATCAATCCAGCGTGCTCTCTCTCTCTCTAAGAGGATTAGCCTGAATGGCAACAGGCAGCGATGAACGGATTTTAGACAAGTGGGTATTGTACGCGTGTTACCTTCTGAATAAAAACACACCCGGACCTTAGACTCCGATCAGGTCACATGATCATCTCCGAGCGCTCAGGCCGATTTGGCTCATTGGTGTTCGTCTAACCAGATCGAATTCTCTGTAATTTAGACCTCGCTGCTGCGGGAGTTCTGGATTGTGATTGGTCGTTGATTAATTTTCTAGAACAGCAGCTCTGACAGTCGTGCAGCTTCACATCACAGGTTTACATTAATCCCTTCATTCTAACACGTTACCGTTTCTACAGCAATAGCTCATTCACAAGGACGTGTACAAACGAAAAGTCACGTAACCGTCGTTATGGGGATGCTCCAGTAAAGCTATAACTTTTTTTCTTGTTACCATGACAACAGAAGTCTAGTACCATTCAGATAACTACGCCATGTGTTGAGGTACCAGGATAAAATCAGGGGGTGTGGATGTTCCAGGTGTGTATTAAATCAGTGATTGCGAACTGTGGGTGGTAAAAGAGAGCAACTGGACTTGCTTGAAGACGTTTCACCTCTCATCCGAAAGGCTTCTTCAGTTCTGTCTGACTGGTACGGAGCATCAGGTATTTATCCTCTCATGGATGAAAAGCTCATCTAAGGTGTCATCCTGTTGGTGTGGGTCACTGGGGGCTGGATGTGAACGGCCTCGAGAGTCGTTAGGATGATCAATGGAATGCTGATTCTCTCTGTCCTCCTGTGAGTCACTGAAAACAGCTGGGTTTTGGTGTGCAATCCAGCTGTTTTCAGTGACTCACAGGAGGACAGAGAGAATCAGCATTCCATTGATCATCCTAACGGGCAATCCATTGATCATCCTAACGACTCTCGAGGCCGTTCACATCCAGCCCCCAGTTGACCCACACCAACAGGATGACTCAATGACACCTTAAGCCTCGGTCACAACCGGCCGTACGTGCTCCTACGGCCGGTCTACGTGCAAAAAACGCAAGAAACGCACGGAGGGCGTGCGTGTGACGTGCTGATTTGAGCCTAAGGCCAAGTTTACATTAGACCGTATCTGTCTCGTTTTCTTCGCGGATGCACTGTCCGTTTACGTTAAACCGCCTGGAAACGGGAATCCGCCAGCGTCCACGTATTCAATCCAGATCGTGTCTGGTCCGGTGCTGTGTAAACATTGAGAATACGCGAATACGCTGTGCTGAGCTCTAGCTGGCGTCGTCATTGGACAACGTCACTGTGACATCCACCTTCCTGATTCGCTGGTGTTGGTCATGTGACGCGACTGCTGAAAAACGGCGCGGACTTCCGCCTTGTATCACCTTTCATTAAAGAGTATAAAAGTATGAAAATACTGCAAATACTGATGCAAATACTGCCCATTGTGTAGTTATGATTGTCTTTAGGCTTGCCATCCTTCCACTTGCAAGTGGTAAGTGACGCACATGCCCGATATGCACTGGGATCTCACACACAGCGGCTCAGTCCCGAATCACAGCTTGTGCACTACACTCGCGCGCTCTGAGCTGCGCAAGGCCGGAGTGCGCACCCTCCAGAGGGCACTCGCTGTTCAGGGCGGAGTGATTTGGAGCGCAGGATGCCTGCGGAGCCGAGCGTATCCGTGTATTGGTGTTGCTGTGTGCACACGAATCGTTTTAAAAACGTTAATCTGATGATCCGCTGATACGGTCTAATGTAAACATGGGCGTAGACCGGCCGCAGAGGTTCTTTGTCATGTCAAACAAACTCTACGGGTGCTTACGTTTTTTTCAGGTTGCAAGACAAACTTACAGCGGACGTGCGTCTTTCTCCACGAACAAAAAAAAAAAAAAAAGCAGTGATTTGGGAAATGCCAAAAATTGCACGGCCAAAAAAATCGTACGTCCGGTTGTGACCTAGGCTTTAGATGAGCTTTTCATCCACGAGAGGATAAATACCTGATGCTCCCTACCAGTCAGACAGAACTGAAGAAGCCTTTCGGATGAGAGGTGAAACGTCTTCAGGCAAGTCCAGTTGCTCTCTTTTACCACCCACAGTTTACCATGACCTGGATGACTGAGAATCTTCACAGACATCAGTGACTGCGCTGACTCAGAGTGTGTGTATACACACCTTTCTTCTGAAGCAGTGCTCCCTCTTTCTGCAGCATCTCCCTCTCTCTCAGCAGAGCTTTCTTCTGTCTCTCCACCTCGCTTCGTAACACACCAATACGCAACTGCATACACTCACGTTCCTTCTTCTAGAAAAGGAGAGAGAGATTTCCTCACTCTGACCTCTTTGATGTGTGTTGATGAAGGTGACTGTGGTGAAGATTTTGATGACGGTCATGAGGATCAAAGTGAAAATCTTGTGCTCCTTATCAGTGTGCAAGTGATGATAGAGGCTTCATCAGCCCTGATACACACACCGTCCCTGATACACACTCGCGTGCTAAACAGCAACGCTGCTGGCACGACACACACGTCAAGGCACAAACTATGTTTCACTTTAACTACGTGTACTTATGTGCACGTAGGTCCGACGTAATTGGAATTCTTCACACGCTCACTGCGAACATGTCGAGGATTAAAACAGCGTTCGCTAGAGGGCACGACAGAGCTGAATCGTCCCCGTCCATCGGGTTTCCGAGTCGAACTGTTAAAGGTGCAGTGATTTCCTGCACAGCAGCATGAACTACACTGAAGAGCTCCGGGGCTCCGTTCAAACTTTACACCATCATCGTGACTGTCGTCATGGTCATGATCTGTGCGTCGATTATTTGGAAATATTTATTCTTCTTGAAGATCCAGAAAACTGTTACACAGAACAGAGCTTTCAAGAAGTTTAGGAGGATTTAAAATCCAAGCACTAATTGTAACACAAAACCCAGTGTCAGCATTCGTGCCCAATAAAGCGCTACAACGGTGCAGACAGATCAGATTAGAGACATAATGCTATTCTGCATTATCAGAAGTGGACACTTGAGTACTGGCCCAACTTTGTGCATTGGCACTACAGCGGGGTACATGCAGTGGCCGTACTATAACACTCATACTTCTCTTTTGTCCCCTCGTTTCTTGTTATTTACTCCATTTCTCCATTTTATTTCAACAACCATCAAGGCCAAGGTCAGTCCCCAAATCCTTCCACGAAGTTTCACCTTTGCACCTTGAGTGCTCTAGCGCCATCAACGAGTAAAATTTGGAGATGCGTTTATGCACCCTACGCCCAATTTTCAAAAGTGAGGCACCAGTGGATTCCTTGGCTCAAGCAGAGTTCAGCGTACTCCATGAGGCCAATTTCTACCATCTTGGATTTTCCACCATTTAGAGTTTTTCAAAAAACACTTAAAAACGTTAGAGGTCACAAATTTTGTCCGACCTTCATGAAACTGGGCAGAGACGATCTTCAGACGAAGCCTCAACAAATATTTTGTTTGCTTGCTTTTCATCCTGCAAAACTATGGAATCAATTTTGTGCCAAAATGTTCATACAATACTTTTGAAATATCAAACAAAAACGACAAATCAAAATACAAAAAAAAGAAAAAAAAAGTCAATTTTTTTTAGACTGGCAAACAAATTATTCGTGTAATCGTGCAAAATATCAGTCTATTACTCTTCAGAAACCTTTTATTTTTGTTCCGCGTCTTTCTCAGTTTTGTTTGACGCAATTTATTTTGGTTGCGATTCCAGCTTTCTCGTTTGCGCTCCCTGACTTTTTGCTTGCAGTTTTGGCACAAACTTCACGTGTGGGTGGGCTGTCCAGGAATGCGTTCCCATTGGCTAACTTGTGTTTGACTGACATCTACACTCAGCCATTCCCTACTCGGATTCTGGCGGACTGTTTGACGAGTGAGCGATCCATTGACGGTAAACAAGGATCGAGTGGACTTCAGTGGCGACTATGATATTGAATTAATTCAACAAAGTGTAAATTCAATATCATAGTTGCCACTGAAGTCCACTCCATCCTTGTTTACCGTCAATGGATCGGTCACTCGTCAAACAGTCCGCCAGAATCCAAGTGGGGGGGGCGTCGTGGCTCGGGTGGATGAGGCGCCATGCCGTGGGTCCGGGGACCCGGGTTCGATTCCGACCCGAGGTCATTTCCCGATCCCTCCCCGTCTCTCTCTCCCGCTCATTTCCTGTCTCTACACTGTCCTGTCCAGTAAAGGTGAAAAAAAGCCCAAAAAATATCTTTAAAAAAAAAAAAAAGAATCCAAGTAGGGAATGGCTGAGCGGAGCTGTCAGTCAAACACAAGTTAGCCAATGGGAATGCATTCCTGGACAGCCCGCCCACACGTGAAGTTTGTGCCAAAACTGCAAGCAAAAAGTCAGGGAGCGCAAACGAGAGAGCTGGAATCGCAACCAAAATAAATTACGCCAAACAAAACTGAGAAAGACGCGGAACAAAAATAAAAGGTTTCTGAAGAGTAATAGACTGATATTTTGCACGATTACACGAATAATTTGTTTGCCAGTCTAAAAAAACTGACTTTTTTTTCTTTTTTTTGTATTTTGATTTGTCATTTTTGTTTGATATTTCAAAAGTATTGTCTGAACATTTTGGCACAAAATTGATTCCATACAAAACTGTTTGTAACAGCCAACTGAACTCTGTGGCAAAGCCATCAAACAGGAAGCGAGTCAAGTCAAGTTTATTTTTATAGCGCTTTAAACAACAGACCTTGGTGCAAAGCAGCTTGGCTATATCGCAGCAATGTTCTGATGCATCAAAATCAAACTTGGTACATCAACTTGCATTTTGAATAAGTGCAAAAAAAAGTGCCATTTGACCACTAGGTGGTGCTGCAACAAGCAAAAATCCATTTTGGCTAATAACGGTTGCTGTGTTTGCTTTAGAAAAGTAGTTCTTGTGTCTGGCGATACCGTGGGAGGTCCCAAGGGGAAGACGCATCAAAATACGTCATGTCAACCTAACTGAAGCGGCTGCCATTTTGCATCTTATCAAAAAAAATATTAACTTAACAGGAAATTTAGCACAGGATCTCCAGACCAAGCCTCACAAAAGTTTTGTTAGTTTATCGATTTTCACAAGTGTTTGTCCATCACAGCCAAACAAAAACAGGAAGCAAATTCCTAACTCAGCAATGCTTTGATGTATTGACCCCAAGCCTGGTCAATCGACTCGGGACGCCATTTTCAATTAAAGGCCAATTATTGATTCTCCTTCCTGTAAAGTTGGCTTTGTTGGGGTTGGCCCAGCATTCAAAAGCTTTCTTGAAGTCAAACTTTGCCATGCCCAGAACAGGTGGTGTCATGAGAGATCTTCATGAGAAGACTGCACTCTGACTCCTAATCTGTTCCTTGTGGTGGTTTTGATGAGGTTGTATCTACTGAAACCTCTCTCACAATCCACACTGGTAACAGAGATACACAGGGCAATGGACAGAAACTTGGTGGTCTGTAGACAGTCCTCCAAAAAAAAAAGTTAGAAGACTCAAAGAATGTCTCTGCACACTTCAAAGAACATGTCTCTATTCTGCACTCATCTGATATTTGAAAGTTGGCTACTCGATTTTAAATGCAGCACTATCCATCACCTCTGGGGTTTCACCCCTCTTTCTACCAAAGTAACTACAGATGGTCTTGACTTCATCATTACCATATCTGGCCAGGTCCCCAGCAGGTAAGGGGGTAGGTTTGAGGGATCAAAGATCACAAAAACCCCAAGGATATCCCCATGAGGGAATCTGGATCAGAGACTGGTAAGGAAAGAGCAATTCACATTTTCAAACCTGTCGCTCTCCTTGCCACACTGGTCAACAATAGCATGACCGTCCCAATGGAAAGACCCTTCTACGGATCCCTGGTAGACCATCAAGAAACCTCTGGAAACTGATACCGGGATTGTCTTTCAAATCAGAAATGGCACTGATTGAGGAATTGAGAGATCCGTGTGCCTGAGAGAAATCCAAGTTGTTGGGTTTTTTTCCTGGAAAAACCCTACACAGTGAACCAACCAAGGTGAGGACATCAGGGAGTTGGAGCTACACCCATTTGATCTTGATGCTGGAGCAAGGCAGAGATAAGTGGGCTCAAATTTCTAAGGACAGCCTCCACAGGCCCTTCAAAAGAGTCGCCTCGTGTCAAACACCTGCTTAAATTTAATTTGTGCTTGTTCAAATACTACTTTAAAAGTCGTTTGACACTTGCAAACATAATGGTGTTTGTAAATAACAGTGAGGGTCTCCTGGTAAGTGTCCAGGTACGGGGCAGCTTGAGAAACCGCAAGACTAAGCTTGTGGGCGATGCTTCAACCTCGTGGTGACACCCGAGTGGGTTCCTACCGTTACAGAGGCCCCGTCGGGAGCAACAGCAACACAATTCTTCATATCTAAACCCATATTAACAACAGCTTGACATATTGCACCAGCGGTACCACGATAAAGATCTGCGAGACAGAGAAATTCAGTTTTCACATGACCATGTGTACAGTGTTTTACAAAGATGATTCAAGTTTCTTGAGTTGCCCCGTCTGTTGACTCATCCAGGATAATTCCAAACATCCCAGAGTCACAAAGTTCATTCAACCACAGCCTTAGCCATGGCTTGCTGAAATTCTCCAATAGAACGGTCATGGCTACAGTTAGTATGCTGAACAACATGAAGATCTTGCAAGCCTTCAACACCTTGGGCGATCTGAAAGTCTACCAAGTCAAAGTCCGAATTAGGACGATTTTTCTCAGCCAGATAATACAGTTTTCATAGCTTCCACAAGCGCTCCACTCTCAGACTCGTGCCTCTCCCCCAACAGCCTGGTCCGTTGACCCTAAACTTCCTTCATTAGTACGAGCCTGCTTGTGGTCTTTTGTATTAGCATGCTTCCGAACAGAGTCAAGAAGAATCTTGGAACAAAAGTCGATTTACAAGCTGAACATTACTGTATTTTTCATCATACGTTAGCCACAGGAACTCAACACATCATGCTGCCCAAAACATAGCTCCCCTTCAGTCTTTTGCTGCAGCCGACAGCACTTTCACTTTTTTTTTTTTTTAAACCTGACACTGTCCGATGTGCTCGGGGACAGTAGGGGCTCAGAGTGCGCCTCCCCTGTGGCGGTTTTGGCCCTGAAATCATCGTCAGTGCTTGAAGAAGCTCGCCCAAAAACCTTCGCCAGCTTAGACCGCACCATTGCTTGGTTCACGCAGAGATAATTACAGCACTGCAACAGGCTGATTAAGACGCACTGCGATTGGTCAAAAGCTTGGTGCCTCTTTGGTCATTACGTGTAGTCGATTTTTATTGGGTCACAAGCACACGCTCGTTGTTTACACTCTGGCTTCCCACCACTGATCACTGCGGTCGGGTTTCAGCAAACGTAGGGATTTGTGGAGGGATTTCTAGAAAATATGACTTACGATAATTATAAAAAATTTTTTAAAAATCAAAAAAATGAAACATGTTAGTCACCATGATGACTGCAAGTAATTTTCTTTGTCACGAATGGAGTAAATGCATCAGTGACGAGCGCCGGCAGGAATCCTGCCTGCTGGGCTTTTGGCCCCCTCATCAGTGCTTGCAGCTATATTTTTATATTTCCCTTTGCTTTTCTTCTACCTTTTTCCTAAATCTTTTCATTTTGCTATTTTTTTTTATTTTTTCCTTTTCTTCCTTCTCATTGTTTTGCACGTCTCTCTTGCCATTTATTCATCCATTTTCCTGTCATTTGTTATCCGAAGAGCAGAACCGCAGACGTGGGAGATTTTGTTTTAAACTCTGCTAAATCCTCCCAAACACAAGAGACCAACTGCTGGAGCATTTAATGACATATTTATGAGGATCTGCACAACACACACACACACACTATCCTAACCCATTCCACACGTACGCCTCACAGTACAGTGTGTGTACTTTATCACCACTGAAAAATGGGGGAATTACAGTCCGTGTGCACGTGTGTGTGTGTGTGTGTGTGTGTGTGTGTGTGTGTGTGTGTGTGTGTTACCCGCTCTGTACAGGCTGCTGTAGTTCGGAGTTTCTCCTCAATCTCTTTCCCGATTTTCTGAACTGTAACCTGCGTTTGCTTTATCGCCTTCTGAGCCGTGTGGAGTCTGAGAGAGAGACAGAGAGAGAGAGAGAGAGAGAGAGAGAGAGAGAGAGAGAGAGAGAGAGAGAGAGAGAGAGAGAGGACTTTAAAATCAATCAATCATCTATTTACAGCTCACAGTAAAGCACCAAAACACACATTTGCTTGCATCCATTCATTCTTTCAGCTGTCATTCTATTGTGTTTCCTGCAGTCTTCCCTTTGCATTCTTCCTTCTCTCTCTCTCTCCCTTATTTTTCCCTTTATGCACTTTGCAAGTTAAATATATTCGTCGACTTGAATCTATTCTTTCATTATGATTTTTGGGGTTATTTTCCATCTCTCTCTCTCTCTCTCTCTCTCTCTCATATCTCTGTACTTGTAACGCTTTCAATCGTTTGTGCAGAGTGAAATCTGCCTGTATTCTCACTCCTCCTGTCTCGGACAGTGCGATGTGCTGATCACAGATATCGGCTGCCGTATCGTCTGAACAATCTGATGGGGTTTTATCAGCTTTCATGCTTTTCTGCTGCTTATCGGCCAATCAAAAGACGACGTGAGGGGTTGCATGGCAAAAAGACTTCGATAAATAAATTTTAAAAAATACCCGCAACGAAAATAGCTTTTGGGTCATTCCGTGCCAACTCACCTAAATTTCTGGAAACTCCCCAGGTCACCCTCTCAGATTTTGCTGAAAAAAATTCCTAAATGTAGATCTATATGTTTCTACACTCTCTACAAAGTATTAGCTTTCAATTCCTCATAGTTTCCGAAAAACAGGCCTTTGAAATTTGACCCCCAAAAAGCTAAATTTGCAAAACGTGTTTTCTTCCAACTTCAGGAGCTTATAATTTTAAAATGGATTAAACCTGGAAGCCAAGATTGCAGATATTTACTAAATGGCATCCAAATTTTTCAATTATGCCATCAGTTAGCCTCTGGGATGCTTATTTATCACTCTATAGGAAGCCAAAAATGGCTTTTCGGCCAAAATGAGCTAAAATAGGGTGTAACTATACCGTAGGAGCCATTCTGGAAAAATGGATCAACTCAGACTTTTCTCCTCATAACACAGTAATTATATGGTCATTATCTGTTCATAGGTACATTTTTTCCAGGATAACACTGTTAGGTGAGGAATTACAAAAGTTAACATAAGCCCATCTCTCAGAGGGCCCAAAAATAGCCCATTTTTGCCCCCCAGTTTGACCATGTGGCTAGGGGTTCAGGATCTTCTAATTTTTTCTTGATATTGTCTCCTATAAGATGTAGCAACTGACCAAGTTATTTTAGCGAACACCTATGGCTTCACATTTAAATCAATTTTTATGTAAATTAACATTTTTTTCATAAATCACTGTTTTGTCATATTCAGGACCTTATAAATCTGAAACAGAACTATATAGAAAAAAAAGTGATACTGCACAGATCTATAAACTGGCATACGCATCTTCATATTCTGGAATGAGAATGCCTGAAGAATGCTTAGTTTTCTATCTATGGGAAACTGAAAATGGCAATTTGGCCCAAACTGGAAATTATTTATGAAGAGGTCCTTAAGTGAGGTTACGTGACAACATTGATTCTTCTACTCATAAAGTACTGGTAATAAATGTTAGGTACTTTTGCTATTCATAAATATATTGTTTCAATCATGATCCATACATGTTTCAGGGATGTGATTTGGGGCTGGTGAAATTATCTGAAAATTTTAGCCGGGGGTCTGGGGGCCACAGGCCCCTAGCTGGTCCAGGGCAGTGCCCTGGTGGGGGACAAGGGGGGCGAAGCCCCCCGAAGCTCCTGGGTTCTGGGGTTTTCTGACTTAAAAATTGTACTAAAATGGCAAGCAAACACAAGAAAAAACTTGTCATGATTAACAAATTCAAGCCAATTTAATGGTCAACATGCAACTCTGGGCCCCTATAGTAAATTCAATGATTCTTAACTGACAAAAACCCAAACCATGAAACCTAAAAATGTTATTCTAAATTAAATCATCTGCATTAGAATAAATAGAAAATTGTATAAGGAAAAACAAAATTTATATTTTCAATTACTGTAGAAGTTGAACATACCTAAATGTGCCTTTTCAAACAAACATGATGCAACATAAGAATTCATCCACAAGTCTTCAGGAACTCTCAAAGAAAAGAGATGCGAGCATCCATGTCCAGTTCCAGCAGATCAGTCACTTTTTTTCTGCAGTTTCTACTCTAGCAATGTCAACTTCATATACATAACTCTATAGTGTTCACTCACCAAAGGATAATCATAACTCCACAGTGTTCACTCACTTAAGGATATTCAAAACTACTGTGTTCACTCACTTAGGTTTCGTTTCTATCCCGGGCTCCAGCCCGACTTTGCACGCTCGTAGCTCGGGCAGGGGAGGTCCCAGCATCCCCAAACTTGACAGCCAGAGACCTCTGCCCTCTCCCCAAAGAACGAAATCGCTGAACAAATGTCCAACTTATGTCCAACGTCTGTAGCAACCTCTGTCTCCAACTATTCCCAGTGGAACTTGTTTTTCACTATTCTGTCGATTTCTTTAACTCAATTTGCATCTTTACGCTCGATCACGGAGGCTGCCATCTTTCAACTCTTTGTCTGAAGCGAGCTTGCGTACAGATATCTAACAAGCGCGTTCATTGGTTGTTACAGAGCGATGGGCCAATCACGTACCTCGTTTCATCTCAATGACGGAATTACTGAAAGTCGGAACGAATAGGATACGAATGCGGATTTTTGAGCGAAAAATCGGAAAAAAAAATTTTTTTTCAAATTTTGAGGTGAAAAAAGCGGAATTCCGCGAATTCGCGGAAAAATCACATCCCTGATGTTTGGAGTTTTATTTAAAAACCTGTCCAACAGTACTTTAACAGTTTACTGAAGTCATGTTAGTTATGGCATACACCACCAGATGGAGTGACAGTCTAGGGACAGCAGAGTCAGCCTGTCTGTCTGGACATTCTTTGTGTGGTTGAGGCCCCCCGACATAAAATCTGGAGGACGTCAGTATCAACTGTCACAGCATGACTTTAAGCATGTTCAAGATCTGTTTTCTAAGATGTAACATTATGCACATTTTAATACTGGATATTAAGAGTCAGGACAGATGAAAATGGCATTAAGGAGTTTTCTAAAAGTGGTAAAAATGACTCTGTCTTTGTATACATGCATATTATATAGAGTGTACATGTGTGCATCTGTATGTCGTAAAGAAATGAGATGCTACTCAAATAAACATTTTCTAGAGGTATTCTGATACAACAATCTAAACTGTTTTATGGCAGCTTATAAAACTCCGTAGTACCTCTGTCCAGGATAGTTCCAGTTCAGGCCTATAAGCTGATAAATATCATAAAACGTTTGTGTACATAAAAATTGATTTAAATATGAAGCCATGGGTGTTCGTTAAAATAATTTGGTCAGTAGATACATCCTATAAGAGACAATATCTAGAAAAAAAATGAAGATCCTGAACCCCTAGCCACATGGTCAAACTGGGGGGCAAAAATGGGCTATTTTGGGCCCTCGGAGAGATGGGCTTATGTTAAAACTTTTGTAATTCATCACCTAACAGTGTTATCCTGGAAAAAATGTACCTATGAACAGATAATGACCATATAATTACTGTGTTATGAGGAGAAAAGTCTGAGTTGATCCATTTTTCCAGAATGGCTCCTATAGTTACACCCTATTTTAGCTCATTTTGGCCAAAAAGCCATTTTTGGCTTCCTATAGAGTGATAAATAAGCATCCCAGAGGCTAACGCTACGTTCACACTGCAAGGCTTAATGCTCAATTCCGATTTTTTTGTGAAATCCGATTTTTTTGTGAGGTCGTTCACATTAACAAATATATGCGACTTGTATGTGATCCTCAGTATGAACGAAAAGCGACCTAAAAGTGTTCCGCATGTGCATTGCAGGATACGACGACGTCACACGCAGTGAGCATGGCCAGTGTTTACGGAAGTAAAACCGCCCGGTTGCGGTATGACTCATGCTAGCTTGAATAGCTGCATCCCCCCAAATGGAAATCAGCTCCCTAACCTCTGCGTCCTTCCATTGAGAAGATTCAGAACCTTCACAGCCCGAAGCGTCCCTCGCACTGATGTCATGCGCAGGGGCGCAGATACGTTTTTTGAACTGGGAGGGACAAAAAACTGGGGGGGACAAAGCTGCCAGCAAACCAACCCCAACCCCGATATGCCTGTCAAACTTGTTGTTAGTAACCATAGCAACCAAGCTCGAGCTCGCAACCTGTGCAGTCTGCGCAGCTCAACCAACCGAATATCAGTCTTTGTTTTGTTTTATGTGAGTTGTTGCAACTATGTATACACTGCTGTGCACCTCAATAAACCGAATGGTAATTAGTCTTTTGATTTTTCCGTGAGGTTTGCCTTATGCAAAGACAGACAGCATAGACGGTTTTTCCTCCCTATAAGTGGGGGGGACCGAACGAGGTGAATTTAAATATGACTCGTCCCACCCTCTATCTGCGCCCGTGATTATGCGCCATGTTGTTGTAACTTTTTTGAGAGACCCGCCGCCTACTTCAGCGCAGAATAGTGACGTTTGTGGCTTGTTGATGACGTGTAAGTCGGATGAATGCGACCTGGCGGTTCAGACTGAAGTCGCATATGAAAAGAGCGGATAGGAATCGGAATTAGCACCACATATCCAAACGGCCTGGGTCGGATTTGAAAAAAAAAAAATCGGATCTGTGTCGTTCATATTGTCAATAAAAGATCGGATACAGGTCACATATGGGCGAAAAGATCGGATTTGAGTCACTTCAGCCTGCAGTGTGAACGCAGCCTAACTGATGGCATAATTGAAAAATATGGATGCCATTTAGTAAATATCTGCAATATTGGCTTCCAGGTTTAATCCATTTTAAAATTATAAGCTCCTGAAGTTGGAAGAAAGCACGTTTTGCAAATTTAGCTTTTTGGGGGTCAAATTTCAAAGGCCTGTTTTTCGGAAACTATGAGGAATTGAAAGCTAATAATTTGCAGAGAGTGTAGAAACATATAGATCTACATTTAGGAATTTTTCCAGCAAAATCTGAGAGGGTGACCTGGGGATCCCAGGTGAGTTGGCACGGAATGACCCTTTTGGAGGATAAGAGCTCCATTTCAATCTCCGTGAAAGGAGGCATGGCCTCCGTATCTTTTCATCAGTCTCAGTGAAAGGAGGTGTGGCCTCATTTTATTTACAGTACGTTATCCCAGTTTACAGACCGTACAATTTATAGATCAAAGTCGTATCTTTCTCAGCTCCCCGTCAGGCTTTATGGCACATTTCAGTCTGTCTGACAAGTTAACTGAATCCGCTACAATCACGGATTCTTCTTCTCAAAAGTCAGATAAACCTTGATGAAAATGGCAGGCTAAATATTTCACCAAAATCACAAGTCTTGGTGTAAGAATCACATTCTGGCAGGAGATCAAGTCCTGTAAGTTATATCGTGTGGTTACGTGATTTCATCGCATCTCTTACACACCATTTTGACGTAGGGACCAAAGTCATGGACGTGGTTTCTTTACGGTAAACCTTTTGGGGAACTCTGTGTTGGCGTCATATGTTAGTCAACGGTATCCTTTCAATCCCACTGATAATCGCAACACCTTAAAGTTGAGAGCAGTTTAATTCTGTACCCACCCACTTCACGCTGCTAGCAATTATTTCACCCGTCACTGCTACATGCCACGGACTTGTGATTTTACCCAGTCATTCATTGCCACATCATGCATCACTTCCTGTGTGTCCCCCTTTTGCGTGTGCGTGCACCCGTTTGACCTTCGTAATTCTGTTTAGTTGTTAAATAATCATTTTTTCCCATGTTTACCTTCAGCTGAGAGGAAAAAACATCTAGTCGTAAACACGGAAACATTAACTCCGACCTTATACATGGATTAATTCATCCCAGAGCTGCTGGAATGACTGCATGGACACACACACCAAAAAAAAAAAAAAAAAAAACCCTGGACATGGGGTGGGCGTATGTTTGTCTTTCTATTAGCCAAATAAATAATCAGCCTTGTTTGTGTTATGAAACAGAAATCAAACAGAGTGAAAGAAAGAGACACAAAGACAGAGGCAACATCTGGAACACAGAATACACTCTGTTCTTCATCAGCATTACACACACACACACACACACACACACACACACACACACCAGGAGAACTTCTAACACATGCTGACCCCCTCCACACACACACACGTCTGCAGTGTGACACAAACACAGTTAAGTAAAGTGGTCAGAAGCTCATCACTGTTTGACTCCGCTACCGCTCGGTCGAGACCTCCGTCCCAAACCACAGCAGCATCGTACTAATGAAAAGTGGACGCAGTGTTCTCTGGCATAGTGTTTCTCTTGCTTAGCGAAGCAGGACTCAAACAAACCGTCCCTCTAACAGAGCGTCCCACCCTACACACGATTAACGCAGCTCGCCAGCTAATGCTACACTACCCAAGATTAATATCATACTACTTCCATAACGAACACTCGCTAGAAAGTAACATGTGCTGCATACAAGCAATATAGCTAGCTGACTAGCTTTAAAAAAAAAACCACACTACCTGAAACACTGGTTAGAGAAGCAGCTTTGGGACTAAAAGGTCACCGGTTCAATTCCCTGGAGCAGCAGGAACGGCTGAAGCGCCCTTGAGCAAGGCACCGAACTCCAAACTGCTCCCCAGGCTGCTCTGCGGACGTTTTACACTGCGCTCTGGATAAGAGCGTCTGCTAAATGCCTGTAATGTCATGAAACTGATATGGTGAGCTAATTAAGTCTGGTTAACACATTAGCTAGCAAACTTTAGCAGCTACTATTTAAAGGAACAGTCCACCGTACTTCCATAATGAAATATATTCTTCTCTGAATTGAGACGAGCTGCTCCGTACCTCTCCGAGCTTTGCGCGACCTCCCAGTCAGTCAGACGCGCTGTCACTCCTGTTAGCAATGTAGCTAGGCTCAGTATGGCCAATGGTATTTTTTGGGGCTGTAGTTAGATGCGACCAAACTCTTCCGCGTTTTTCCTGTTTACATAGGTTTATATGACCAGTGACATGAAACAAGTTCAGTTACACAAATTGAAACGTAGCGATTTTCTATGCTATGGAAAGTCCGCACTATAATGACAGGCGTACTAACACCTTCTGCGCGCTTCGGCAGCGCATTGATACCTTCACTCCTCTTCGGGCACGGCCAGGCGGGCGAATGCCCTGGTCCGTCCGCCCTGTCTAAAAAAAAAAAAATTGGTACAACTCGAGCCCCATGGTAAAATTGGGACTTTGTCATTTTTCCGCATGAGGCCCATGGTAAAACCACACTTCCAGGAGGGGCTGCCGTCTGCCTCCCAAGCCGGCCGAGAGCGCTCCTCGTCGGGCACGGCCAGGCGGGCGAATGCCCTGGTCCGTCCATCCTGTCATATATATATATATATATATATATATATATATACATATATATATATATATATGGGCGGCACGGTGGCGTAGTGGTTAGCGCTGTCGCCTCACAGCAAGAAGGTCCTGGGTTCGAGCCCCGGGGCTGGCGAGGGCCTTTCTGTGTGGAGTTTGAATGTTCTCCCCGTGTCCGCGTGGGTTTCCTCCGGGTGCTCCGGTTTCCCCCACAGTCCAAAGACATGCAGGTTAGGCTAACTGGTGACTCTAAATTGACCGTAGGCGTGAATGTGAGTGTGAATGGTTGTCTGTGTCTATGTGTCAGCCCTGTGATGACCTGGCGACTTGTCCAGGGTGTACCCCGCCTTTCGCCCGTAGTCAGCTGGGATAGGCTCCAGCTTGCCTGCGACCCTGTAGAAGGATAAAGCGGCTAGAGATAATGAGATGAGATGAGATATATATATATATAAAAAGGTACAACTCCTGAGTGAAGGTATCAATGCGCTGTCGAAGCGCACAGAAGGTGTTAGTACGCCTGTCATTATAGTGCAGACTTTCCATAGCATAGAAAATCGCTACGTTTCAATTTGTGTAACTGAACTTGTTTCATATCACTGGTCATATAAACCTATGTAAACAGGAAAAACGTGGAAGAGTTTGGTCGCATCTAACTACAGCCCCAAAAAATACCATTGGCCATGCTGAGCCTAGCTACATTGCTAACAGGAGTGACAGCGCGTCTGACTGCGTCTGACTGACTGGGAGGTCGCGCAAAGCTCGGAGAGGTACGGAGCAGCTCGTCTCAATTCAGAGAAGAACATATTTCATTATGGAAGTACGGTGGACTGTTCCTTTAATGTGCTCATTATCTTGCAGGTCACCATTGGCCTTCAGGATCAGTGAGCGAGCTGACTGTAAAAATTAAAAGCTTAAATCAATCATAGTGAAATTTCCTCTGCCGTATCGGTTTCATTCGGTGAACAGGATACTGAAATGGCCCAATACAAGTGCGCTAAAAAAATTCTTCCCTTATTTAAAAGTTCCAAATGAGACCGGGTTTATCTTCACTAAATAGGCAGCCTACCAAGGAAAGCTCCAGGGCTGTTGTGATAAAATCGTCTAACTGATGAAAGACCTACCACCTACACGGTTTCCTTTTTTTAAAAGTCACCGTCACAAGATTTGAGAACGGACACACACACACACACCTGTGTTTTTTCAGCATGTATAATTCTGTTACAGGAACTCACTCTTCTCCTGAATGCCAACGCCTGGGACAAACATTTAAACTTTAATATTCAAACAAACACAGGAGCTTAATCCTGCGCTTCGGGCTCGCCATGATTATGCTAAATACACTGAGGGCGGTGTGGGTTTTCCCCCGTGGCTTAATAATCACTCTGGCAGCGCATAAATCACTTGTAAAATGTACACACACACACACACACACACACACACACACACACACACACACACACACTCGTGGGCTGAAGAGACTGAAATATTGCCTTCTGAGTATCGACACACAGCTTCACCTCCTGCTTAAATACAAGTGATTCTCACACACACAACCCACACACCAAGCTTCATAACGTCCTCATGGATCCAGCAGGTCATTCCTAACGACTGATAATCATCTGTACAACTCGCTAGGACTCGAAAAAACAAACAAAACGCACCAACATGGATTCTAAACCCAGATCGCTACGAACAAACCCGTTTCTCTCAGCTTTTTCTGCAATTCAGTATCACATGCATCGAGCTTTTAAGGAACCAGACCTAAACAGAACCGGTCCTCTTATGAGTGAGGCCCAGAGAAGGATTATAAATTACTACAGTAAATATTTATCATAAAAATGTCAATTAAATGAACCACAAAATCGAGAAGAGCTCACACATACAGAATATTACCCAAAACAAAACAAAATAAAAGGAACTTAAACCTTCAAGGTTTTATTTCGATTTAGCACCTATAATAAATGTACTGCTAATTTATCTCCATGATCAGTGAAATGCGGGGCATGCAAAACGGCTCAGCAAAATGCTCCTGTCCTCACCGCTACGCCTTTCGTTCTATTCAACTATGTATTGGCACCTTTATCCTCCACACACTGCCCGAGCTACAGTGCCTTCTGTCCGAGGTACAATTTCTCTTGTCCTAGCTACAATGTCAGGAATAAGCTGAACAAAATCAAAACCTAAATGGCGCAGGTTTGGTTTTTGGTCACCGTCATGGTCTTTCATCTGTCCAGGTGTAAACTCACAACTCTTTTCTACTTTCCTGACCCCAAAAAAGCAGTCGCTTTCATGTTCTGTTTTACTCAGTGAATCTTTACACGCCTTTCTAATTTCATGCTCTTGCTGACATCGACTTGTTTTTGTAACACAAATAAAGAAAGCTAAACAAAATCAGGAGGCGCACAAATCAAACAGCAGCTGAACTGAGTCTCTTCTGAACACGTGTGACCGCGTGACACACTGCGGATACACACACTCCAGCGTCGACCCAGCTCCTGTACTTTAAAGTGCACATCACGGGTAAATTCAGGAGCAAGATCAATGTCTCATCTCATCTCATTATCTCTAGCCGCTTTATCCTGTTCCACAGGGTCGCAGGCGAGCTGGAGCCTATCCCAGCTGACTACGGGCGAAAGGCGGGGTACACCCTGGACAAGTCGCCAGGTCATCACAGGGCTGACACATAGACACAGACAACCATTCACACTCACACCTACGCTCAATTTAGAGTCACCAGTTAACCTAACCTGCATGTCTTTGGACTGTGGGGGAAACCGGAGCACCCGGAGGAAACCCACGCGGACACGGGGAGAACATGCAAACTCCGCACAGAAAGGCCCTCGCCGGCCACGGGGCTCGAACCCGGACCTTCTTGCTGTGAGGCGACAGCGCTAACCACTACACCACCGTGCCGCCACAAGATCAATGTAATTCTCCTATTTTATATTCAACTTTGGGCAAATATCTGTAATATTCTGCATTCTCTGCAATTTTTTTTTACCTTGTGCAATACCAGAACAATTCAGTAGAAATCAAGCCATTTGAGGCGAATTGGTCCGCCTCTGAAAAAACTCGGCATTTGGATTTCCCGGCAAACATTGATTTTCGTGGCGTCACATGCGGGACGCCTCCTTCTGAATCCTACGTCAGCGCTGGTTTGTTTATGAGAAAACGACCTGGTGGTTTTCTGCAAATTTCTTCAATGTTATCACGTAATTATTAAAATGGTTAACAGATGTATCGTAGGAGGGTGTAGCAACACCAATCATGATGGGATTAGTACTCATCGTTTCCCAAAAGACCGGACAACGAGAGAGAAATGATGAGAGCGCTTGGTCTACACAGGCTGTGCACTGAAACCGTGCAAAGCTCGCTCGGCCTGCTGGCGCTTCCGCAGGTAACGTCACGAATCTGGCTCCAGACTCCCTTGGGATTTTTCCACACGCGTTTTGTTTTTTCTGCTGTAGACAGATGGCCTTGTGCAAAATTACCCTTCTGGATGAGTGTGTAAAGGGACAGTCTAATTTGGTCCAGGATATGCACTTTAAGTACAGATCTAAATCCGTCTGGGTCCATAAACTAAAGCACTCATAGCCACTCTAATTTAGAGACAAACACTGAGCAAATGCATCTGGCAGAAAAAACAAAAACGCGCAAAAAGTATAGAGGTTTGCTCAGATGCAAAATTACAAAACGAGCACTAATTAGGAAATCAGTGTGATTCTAATAACTGTTTAATTCACTCAGCTGTTTATTTACAGTCTCATGCTGCAGAACGTGCTTTCTGATGACATCATGCTGCTACGGAAACATCGCGGAAACAAAGGTTCAGGGGGCGTACGTTTACAGCACAGACGCTTCTCTAATGCGCTCTTCAGGCCTGTAAAGAAAGAATGCACTTAACAAAAAAAAAAAGTGCATGATTCAAAAAAGAGAAAGATGGAGAGATGGCGAGAGGAAAGACAGATGAGAGGCTTAACGAGATCAAAGGCCTTGTTAAAGCAGAGAGGATCTCCTACTCCACTCCTAAAGAGCAGAAACACAGCTGTCAGGGGGAGATCAAAGAGCGACAGAGCAGCAAAACCCCCAGTCTGAACTCCATTATGATCCGCACACACACAACCAGCGCCACAAATACAGAGGTGAAGGACGAAAGCACAAACATTATTAGTTGGATTCTGATTGGTGTTGATTAATTTCCGAGAACAGCAGCTCTGAAAAACGTGCAGCTTCATATTAAATGCGCTCGTTGTAATACGTCATTGTTTCTATAGCAACAGCTAATTCACAGGGACTTGTAAGCGGTTTATGTACAGATACAACGTTCCCATAAAAATCAGATGGGGAGAAAAACGCACGCGGTCGGTGCCGGAGTGAGTTCAGCGCCGAGCCACTCGTATCCCATGATCCCTCAGTGGCAGAGCGTAAATCACACACGGACAGGAAACGGCCGTCTTATTTAACGAGTCGTTTCATTCGCTTCTCTGCCCTGTGTCTCACTGAGCGAAAACGACACGTGAGCAATCAGACACACACACACACACACACACACACACCTCTCTCTCCATTTCTGTCTGTCTCTCTCACATGTGTGTGTTTTGAATGTGTAAAACAAACTAAAGCCAAGATACGGTACAGACCCTCAATTAGGGCTTCCTCATGTACACACACCGTATATTACAAACTACAGAGCAGCGTAAAATAATCAGTCAATCAGAGAGAAAGAGAGAGTGTGTGTCTGTGTGGATAAGGGGTGGGGAGACAAGACAGGACACACACAGGGACATTCCCCAAAACAAGAACTCACCTGCACATGTAAAATTAAAAAAAAAAGTGTGTGTGTGTGTGTGTGTGTGTGTGTGTGTGTGTGTGTGTGTAACTGGATTTAAAAAAATAAATAAAAAATTTTATCCTGTTGACAGAACAGCCTTTAGGCTTCACTCTGTTTTAGAGAGAGAGAGAGAGAGAGAGAGAGAGAGATATTGCACTGGGCAACTGTTCCCTTTTGCTGAAGGAGTTCAGTCATGTTAAAGTGTAACGCTGCCATCTAGTGGAGGAAAGAGGTACAGCAGCACACACAGGACTTACAAGGGCACTATTGCCCCTTTTCCACCAAAGCAGTTCCAGGGCTGGTTCGGGGCCAGTGCTTAGTTTGGAACCGGGTTTTCTGTTTCCACTGACAAAGAACTGGCTGTGGGGCCAGAAAAACCGGTTCCAGGCTAGCACCAACTCTCTGCTGGGCCAGAGGAAAGAACCGCTTACGTCAGCAGGGGGGTGGAGTTGTTAAGACCAACAACAATAACAAGACCGCGAAAGATCACCATTTTTAAGCGATGAGAAGCAGCAGCTGTACAAACGCAAAGTCAGCCATTATTATTATTATTATTATTGTTGCTGCTGCTGCTTCTTCCGTGATGTTTTTGCTTCGATATTCACGCCAAGGTTTATGCAAACGTAGCGACGTAACTGACGTATACAGCGACGTAATGACGTGGCTTCCCTTAGCACCGCGAGCTATGGAAAAGCAAACTGGTTCTCAGCTGGCTTGCAAGTTGAACGAGTTGTGAACCAGCACCAGCCCTGGAACTGATTTGGTGGAAAAGGGGTAACAGAGGGACGTGGTGTACACTAGAAGGTCGACTAGCTGAGAGCACTACAAGCACTTTGCTGAAGTGTGATACACAGGGTTTGCTGAAGCACCTGAGATGCAACAGGAATAGAATTGGCCAAGTGCCTGAGGAAAGGAAGGAGGAGGAAAAGAAAAAAAAAAAAAAAAAAAACCCCAAAACCCCACCAGCATGCAGAGTCGATGAGCTCTGCTGAAGTGCACTAGAATGCCTTTTTAACAGAGCGTACCATCAAAGCGAAGTGTAACGGTAAGGTTTAATCGTTTGAGTAGAGTGCGCACATCCAAAAACTCTTTGCAGGTGCCAGACAAAAATGTCAGACAATAAAAGAAAATAGGTCTGCACACTGCTGGATACGCTCCAAAAAATAAACTTTATTTAATTAAAACAAGCAACGTTTCGATCACCCTGGATCTTCATCAGGCCTGATGAAGATCCAGGGTGAACGAAACGTTGCTTGTTTTAATTAAATAAAGTTTATTTTTTGGAGCGTATCCAGCAGTGTGCAGACCTATTTTCTTTTATTAACGGTAAGGTTTAGTCACGAAGGCTACATGTAAACAAAGGTCACTGGTCCCATGCTCTAGGAGAGAACTGGCCACGTGCACTAGATGAGCTTTGTTGAAGCGTACTCGAAGGAAAATCATCATCAACACAGTATAGTGACCAAATACAGGGACCGTGTAGCAGAACATAGTACAGGTGAGACTGACTCTGGATCAGTGGCCGTACCTGAGCAGGGAGAAGACGCTGTACGAGTTCCTCACAGAGCTCTGGTCCACCTGCAGTAAGGAGTTCTTCTTCCTCTCAGAGTTCTCCTGAACACACACACACACACACACACACACACACACACACACACGAGGAGAACGTCTACACCACATCAACACTGAATACGACACGGAACTCAGAGCAGCTGCATCACCAGGTGAGGCGTTACCTTCTGATCCAAATCTGCTGCATAGTAACCGTCATTCAGCCCAAATATGATCTCATTCGGACACCGGGAGCGGATCTGAGAGCAAGACAGGGGTGAAGATAGAGTGAGGGATTGGAAGAAAAAAAAAAAATGTAGATAAAGAGATTAGGGTTGGGCGGTATTACGGTAAGAAGGTATCCCGAGGTATCCAAAAGTACCAACGGTATCGGTCTCATTACCGTCATTTTAAAAAAATACATAATATCTAAATAAATATGGAGTACATGAGGTCATAATATAAAATAATAAATTGAAGATCATTCCGAATAACTGTGTGATCGTATTTGCACTAATTCTATCAATTTCCTAAAGTAGTTCTCATCGCGTGCAGGGTTGTTTGTTGTTACCATGGCAACCCTGTGTGACATTTGCAGTCTGACAGAAAGCTTCGCAAGAGACTGAGACCGGGGGTGTCATGGCTCAGATGGCTAAGGCACCGTACCATAAATCCGGGGACCCGGGTTCGATTCCGACCCGAGGTTACTTCCCGTCTTTCTCTCCCCCGCTCATTTCCTGTCTCTCTATACTGTCCTATCTAAAAAAAAAAAAAAAAAAAAAAAGAGAGACTGAGACCGCGGTTGAAAGATGGCAAGTCAAGATAACGAGTTCGTGGCAAAAAAAAAAAAATACAACATCGGCGGTGTGGCAGTATTTTGGTTTCAAACCAAACGAAAAATCTAATATGTCCCCTAAGGCACACCATAGCCTGGGGTACTCCACTTCCACGAGATCTCTCCAATGAGTTGTGTTTTGAGTAGGTTACATGAGTAACAACAAGGTAAAATAATATAACGTATGACATTTGGGATGTGGGTAATAAACGTTTGAAATGTCATCTACTGAAGAAACGGAAGAAAACATCGTAGCGTAAACTGTTAGGTTTCTGGTGGGAATTAGCAATGCGCTTGCTATCTTTGTTGGGTGTGTTAAACCGTATGGATTTAAGTGGAATAATTGTAAGGAGTTATGTGATCAAGACAACGTTTTAAGCAAGGTAAGGCCATTTGATTATTAATTTCCCCGCCATGGCATGACGTGGGCCCATATGATTTTGCCTTGTGCAGCTATCACGCATTTGAATTAGGTTCGCCTCATTTGCGCTGAAGAATATGGTTTATCGCGCAGTCTAAACGGACTTGGGTGTTGGTTGATTCTTTTTCTTTTTTTATTTCCCATGCTTGAAAGGGTATGATCCTGCTCATCGTGTACTTTTTTTTGATGGAGCAGGTGAAATAGTGCTGCAAATGGCGTTTCAACGCAGACATGTGTAAACGACAGTTGAATGCTATTTTCAAGATGAAGGAAGAGTTGCGTGATGCTTTGAAATATCTCTTAATCCATTCATCAATGCACAAAATTCGCTTTGCTGCTTAATCCATACCACAATGCACATAATTCGCTATGCTGCTTTTAAATAGTACATTTGAGGCATAGGCGCAGGTCTGGACAAGGTCCGCCGGTATAGGCGCACGTTACACAGTAGGCCGAAACAAAATATTATTTTTTTCTCGGTAATACCGTATACCCCGGGAAAACACAGACGGTTTAAAGGTATCAGAATTTGGATACCGCCCAACCCTAAAAGAGATAGAATATAATTAAGGTACTTTTTTCCAAACTTCTCCCCCTCTCCCAGTCGTACCGTACCTGCTGTCCGGTGTATCTCAGGCCATCCAAGTTCACCTTCCACTCTATCAGCAGTTGGTACTGTTCTTCTCGTCCGCCCCAAATCCGAACCACAAAACACGACACCGATGTGTCCAACAGGTCCGGGAGCATGGCAAAGTCCAAACTGCGCCATGTTGGGTTCTACACACACACACACACACACACACACACACACACACACACACACACACACAGAGTAGAGGAGATAAAGGGCAGCAGGTAACTGAAAACAAGACATGAGAGACTTTTACACACACACGCACGATGAAAGAACATACAGGGAAAAAACCTAACACATTCAGTTCAGTTCACATTCAGTTCCTGTGGGTTCACCACCCACAGAGGTAGCAGTAGGGGACTGGTGCAATGTGGATTGGGTGGCAGTCGAAGGCAGGGGCCTCGACGACCTGATCCCCGGACACAGCGGCTGGCTGTTGGGACATGGAATGTCACTTCGCTGGGGGGGAAAGAGCCTGAGCTTGTGCGGGAGGTTGAGAGGTACCGGCTAGAGATAGTCGGGCTCACCTCCACGCACAGCTTGGGCTCTGGAACCCAGCTCCTCGAGAGGGGCTGGACTCTCCACTTCTCTGGAGTCACCCGTGGTGAGCGGCGGCGGGCTGGTGTGGGCTTGCTTATAGCTCCCCAGCTCAGCCGCCATGTGTTGGAGTTTACCCCAGTGAACGAGAGGGTCGCCTCGCTGCGCCTTCGGATTGGGGAGAGGGCTCTTGCTGTTGTTTGTGCCTATGGCCCAAATAGCAGTATAGAGTATCCGGCCTTCTTGGAGTCCCTGGGAGAGGTACTGAGGAGTGCTCAGACTGGGGACTCCATTGTGTTACTGGGGGACTTCAATGCTCACGTGGGAGATGACAGTGACACCTGGAGGGGCGTGGTTGGGAGGAACGGCCTCCCCGATCTGAACCCGAGTGGTGTTTTGTTATTGGACTTCTGTGCTAGTCATGGTTTGTCCATAACGAACACCATGTTCGAGCATAGGGGTGTCCATAAGTGCACGTGGCACCAGGACACCTTAGGTCGGAGGTCAATGATAGACCTTGTAGTCGTTTCATCTGATCTCCGGCCCTATGTCTTGGACACTCGGGTGAAGAGAGGGGCTGAGCTGTCAACTGATCACCACCTGGTGGTGAGTTGGATCCGCTGGCGGAGGAGGAAGCTGGACAGACCTGGCAGGCCCAAACGTATGGTGAGGGTCTGCTGGGAACGTCTGGCCGAGCACTCTGTCGGGGAGGTCTTTAACTCCCACCTCCGGGAGAGCTTTTCCCAGCTTCCGAGGGAGGCGGGGGACATTGAGTCTGAGTGGACCATGTTCTCTACCTCCATTGTGGACGCAGCTGTTCGGAGCTGTGGCCGCAAGGTCTCCGGTGCCTGTCGTGGCGGCAATCCCCGAACCCGGTGGTGGACACCAGAAGTAAGGGATGCCGTCAAGCTGAAGAAGGAGTCCTATCGGGCCATGTTAACCTCCAGGACTCCCGAGGCAGCTGACGGGTATCGGCAGGCCAGGCGTGCTGCAGCTCGGGCAGTTGCGGAGGCAAAAACTCGGAACTGGGAGGAGTTCGGGGAGGCCATGGAGAAGGACTATCGGTCGGCCTCGAAGAAATTCTGGCAAACCGTCCGGCGCCTCAGGAGGGGGAAGCAGTACTCTGCCAACACTGTTTACAGTGCGGGTGGGGAGCTGTTGACCTCGACTGGGGACATTGTCGGGCGGTGGAAGGAATACTTTGAGGATCTCCTCAATCCCACCGTCATGTCTTCCACTGAGGAGACTGAGGCTGATGACTCAGAGGTGGACTCGTCCATTACCCAAGCCGAAGTCACTGAGGTGGTTTGCAAGCTCCTCGGTGGCAAGGCACCGGGGGTGGATGAGATCCGCCCTGAGTATCTCAAGTCTCTGGATGTTGTGGGGCTGTCTTGGTTGACACGCCTCTGCAACATCGCGTGGCGGTCAGGGACAGTGCCTCTGGAGTGGCAGACTGGGGTGGTGGTCCCTCTTTTTAAGAAAGGGGACCGGAGAGTGTGCCCCAATTATAGGGGAATCACACTTCTCAGCCTCCCAGGGAAGGTTTACTCCAGGGTACTGGAGAGGAGAATTCGACCAATAGTCGAACCTCGGATCCAGGAGGAACAATGCGGTTTTCGTCCTGGTCGCGGAACACTGGACCAGCTCTATACCCTTCATAGGGTGCTCGAGGGTTCATGGGAGTTTGCCCAACCAGTCCACATGTGCTTTGTGGATCTGGAGAAGGCATTCGACCGTGTCCCCCGTAGTATTCTGTGGGGGGTGCTTCGGGAGTATGGGGTTCGGGGCTCTTTGCTAAGGGCTGTCCGGTCCCTGTACGAACGGAGCAGGAGTCTGGTTCGCATTGCCGGCAGTAAGTCAGACCTGTTCCCAGTGCATGTTGGACTCCGGCAGGGCTGCCCTTTGTCACCGGTTCTGTTCATAATTTTTATGGACAGAATTTCTAGGCGCAGCCAGGGGCCAGAAGGAATCCTGTTTGGGAACCACAGGATTTCATCTCTGCTTTTTGCGGATGATGTTGTCCTGTTGGCTTCTTCAAACCAGGACCTTCAGCATGCACTGGGGCGGTTTGCAGTCGAGTGTGAAGCGGCTGGGATGAGAATCAGCACCTCCAAGTCCGAGGCCATGGTTCTCGACCGGAAAAGGGTGGCTTGCCCTCTCCAGGTTGGTGGAGAAGTTCTGCCTCAAGTGGAGGAGTTTAAGTATCTCGGGATCTTGTTCACGAGTGAGGGAAGGATGGAGCGTGAGATCGACAGGCGGATCGGTGCAGCCTCCGCAGTGATGCGGTCGCTTTACCGGTCCGTTGTGGTGAAGAAGGAGCTGAGCCAAAAGGCGAAGCTCTCAATTTACCGGTCGATCTACGTTCCGACTCTCACCTATGGTCATGAGCTTTGGGTAATGACCGAAAGGACAAGATCGCGGATACAAGCGGCCGAAATGAGTTTCCTTCGCAGGGTGGCTGGGCGCTCCCTTAGAGATAGGGTGAGAAGCACAGTCACTCGGGAGGAGCTCGGAGTAGAGCCGCTGCTGCTCCACATCGAGAGGAATCAGCTGAGGTGGCTCGGGCATCTTTTTCGGATGCCTCCTGGACGCCTCCCTGGGGAGGTGTTCCAGGCATGTCCCCCCGGGAGGAGGCCCCGGGGAAGACCCAGGACACGCTGGAGGGACTATGTCTCTCGGCTGGCCTGGGAACGCCTCGGTGTTCTTCCCGAGGAGCTGGCCGAGGTGTCTGGGGAAAGGGAAGTTTGGGCTTCCCTGCTTAGACTGCTGCCTCCGCGACCCGGTCCCGGATAAAGCGGAAGAAGACGAGACGAGACATTCAGTTCAGTTGAGAAAGAGAAAGGGGAAGTTAGAGGGTAGAAAAGACAATCGAGGTTAGAGGAGGTGAAAGTGAGATGGAGAAATGGTCGTTCATGTGTGTGTGTGTGTGTGTGTGTGTGTGTGTGTAAACAACAGGAAGGTGGTGAGGAAACTGATAAAAACAAAAGGACAAAGACAGAAGAGGTGCAGGTCAGATGTACAGCCAGCTTGCAGATTTAGTCTGCTGCGGAGAACAAAAACGAAATGTCATGTGCACAGCACACCATTATCATGTAAATAAATGACTAAAGCTCCGTCTCCAATTTCACATGATGTGATTATTTATTAAATGAAGCAGCAGTGGTTTGAAACGCTCGCCTGTGTAACCGAGCTTCAGTCTGATGTCCAATTTCTAATCTGATTTCTGTGTATCGCTGATTAAAGAGCTTGTGAGTCACAGCGGCATGAAGTCCTACTGCGTGTACTCACCAGCGAGTCTCGGATCACCTCGCTCTTGTAAAAATCTGAAACAGGAAGAGAAGAAAGGACAAGTTGGATCGTTTCTGTACACATCTGCAACATCATTGTTTATCCCAGGCTGTTTTTATCCTCGCTTATCACCACATCTCTTTATCCACATGCCAACATTTTCCTGGGAAGTTACATGGTTTCTCAGCAGCTCTTCACTAAACTGAATCGTGTGTATGTGTGTACGCGCACACACGATCGTTGGCTGTATCCCAAACTACTAATTCCTTCTTCTGAAGATCGTCTGAAACCAACTCTGGTTTCAGAACAGTGGGAGAATCTGAGCTGTCAATCAGTTAACAGGGCGGGGCAGTAAACATCAAGTGAACAAGCATGGATGCAAACGGCGTGCCTTTTGGCGGATGCCGCCTTTTTCACGGCTGTCTGGGGGACTTGTGTGAATCGTGCAGATCCGATGAGTTGTTTTTTTTTGGGGGGGGGGGGGGGGCGTTGGAGTGTCTGATTATAATTTCATCAAAGTAAATTCTGTATTAAAATTACGAAATAAGCAAATGCCGTTACAGTCCATGAAACATAGGAAGTATGAGAAGAAAACAGTAAATCAGAAAGCTGCGCACGTAAAGCCAATTGGCTGCGCGCCATTATCTGCTGCTGGCTGCACTTCACTGCACGCGCAAGGATTTCCATCAGTCCAACGCAAGTTACGTCAGTTACGTAATTGGCTTTACATGCGCAGCTTTCTGATTTACTGTTTTCTTCTCATACTTCCTATGTTTCATGGACTGTAACGGCATTTGCTTATTTAGTAATTTTAATACAGAATTTACTTTGATGAAATTATAATCAGACACTCCAACACCCCACCCCCAAAAAAAACCTCATACCTTATGGCAGGGGTGTTCAAATTGATCCATAAAGGGCCTTGTGGCTGCAGGTTTTCATTCCAGCCATGCAGCAGCACACCTGACTTGGCTCATTCAATCAACTGAACTGTCTTCACACAGTCAAATACTTGCAGCCACACCCACCCTTGATTAAAGGGTGGGTGTGTCAGTTGATTGAATGAGCCAAATCAGGGTGCTGCTGCATGGCTGGAATGAAAACCTGCAGCCACACGGCCCTTTATGGATCAATTTGAACACCCCTGCCTTATGGTATTAAAAAAAATAATAAAGTTAGCAATACGGTACGTTTAGCATCCGAGGGTCCTCCGTCAGGCTTTCGCTGATCTGCTAACAGGCTATCAGTTATAGCTCGTGTTTAGATGACAAGAATGAAAACAGTTAAGAGTTTCACCTCTGGAGATGCGATCGTCCGAACACAAGTGCAGCGTGAAGTACGTGTCCAGCAGCGGAGAGTGGTTTCTGTTCACAATGTTCCTCGCAGCGATGCTCCTCAGGTGCCGCAAACGCCTCTGTGGAAAAAGAAAGAAAAACATGACAACACAAAAACCAAACCAAGGCAGACTGTCCTACTGGGCGTGGCCTGATGTTCTAATGAGCAGCACACATGATTAACAGCCGTCTGTCTTAGACTTGCGAGATTTCACTTTCTAGATTAAAGCTTCCTTGCTCAGGTCAGCTTTCGCTCACGATGTTAACTTAAGCACTCTGCATCAGCTTTCGCTGACTCGCTGCTTCAGTTTTCACTCCCCAAGTCAGGTCTCGCTCGTTCGCTTTTAGCTCTCTGGGTCATTCAGAAAAGGAGTTCAAATACGAACACTGAATGCCTTGATGAAGCAACGATGCATTATTCAGGTGTCGAAGAATTGTATCCACTTTATGCGGCTACTAGAACGTAGTGAGGGCTTCATTACTGAGACGAGGCCAGTGTAGAACCAATGCACTAAAACAAGCCTCCTCCTGTCTGTGTGTGTGTCTTTGTAGAAGCACGCGTCACTATAAAACTGAACACATTCATGACCTCACTGTTGGACGCTGGAGAGAAGCGGGACGTCAGCCTGATCCAGTCTACAGAGAAATCGAAGAGGAAACTTGGAGAACAATGACTCCTCAGAGAACACATTTTACAGAGTTGTGTGAGGAAACGACAAGAGACCACAAGTGTGTGTGAGAGAGACAGACAGCGAGAGGGACTCCATTGCCGAGGTCTCACCTGACCGCCCCCCGGGCCAAATCCGAGTCACGGGGTTTGCTAAAGGATTAAACACCACTCACACAAACGCTCCTATTGTTAAGTCTGCCGATAGCGTCCGGTTTTGGTTTTATACCTTCACTCGGGGCCAGTATTTCAGCTCTACCTTTCAACACCGTTCATGGACAAATCTCTCGCTCCCTTATAAACGAGTCGGTGTGATTCTGTGACGCAGAGGAAACTTGAACACACCGTAAATTTCCTAATCCAGCCAACATCATGGAAGGCTGAATGGTCAGATTTCTGAGGCTTTCTGTAATGTCATGCCTGCATACACATCACTTCATCCATGCATTATGACTGACTAACGAGTGTTAGGATGCATGAAGTATTGGCACCCTCTACCTCATCAGTGAAAAGGGGAGCGGGAACACTATTTGAGGGAGGGTGCCAAAACTTTGTACAGCATGGACCACAGTCAGGAACTTTATATATATTAATAAAAAAAAAAAAAAAAAAGTGATCTGTAGACAGGTTTTACATTACAGCTCCTCTCAAAATTCAGACCCTGAAGCAGAGACTCAGATTGTTTTGCAGGTCAAGGGGCCCACAGGGCCCCTCCTGGGAAAAAACAGGGGCCCATTTCTACAATGGGGGGCCCAGTGATTATCCTTCAGTTGAAGCAAACCTAGTGAGCCCAATGAACAGCTGGGGCAGCCCAGGGGCTGTTTTTTTCTTCTCAATTCTGTTTTTTTTGGTATTAGAAGCCATATGAGGCAATGTAGATGACAAAAATCAATGCTTCAACCAAATATATTGAGATATTGTTTAATCAGTGGCAATATTTTGGAATTCAATCACAGGCCACTATATATCACATCTACAGTGGTGCTTGAAAGTTTGTGAACCCTTTAGAATTTTCTATATTTCTGCATAAATATGACCTAAAACATCATCAGATTTTCACACAAGTCCTAAAAGTAGATAAAGAGAACCCAGTTACACAAATGGGACAAAAATATTATACTTGGTCGTTTATTTATTGAGGAAAATGATCCAATATTACATATCTGTGAGTGGCAAAAGTATGTGAACCTTTGCTTTCAGTATCTGGTGTGACCCCCTTGTGCAGCAATAAGTGCAACTAAACGTTTGCGGTAACTGTTGATCAGTCCTGCACACCGGCTTGGAGGAATTTTAGCCCGTTCCTCCATACAGAACAGATTCAGCTCTGGGATGTTGGTGGGTTTCCTCACATGAACTGCTCGCTTCAGGTCCTTCCACAACATTTCCATTGGATTAAGGTCAGGACTTTGACTTGGCCATTCCAAAACATTAACTTCTTTAAACATTCTTTGGTAGAACGACTTGTGTGCTTCGGGTCGTTGTCTTGCTGCATGACCCACCTCCTCTTGAGATTCAGTTCATGGACAGATGTCCTGACATTTTCCTTTAGAATTCGCTGGTATAATTCAGAATTCATTGTTCCATCAATGATGGCAAGCCGTCCTGGCCCAGATGCAGCAAAACAGGCCCAAACCATGATACTACCACCACCATGTTTCACAGATGGGATAAGGTTCTTATGCTGGAATGCAGTCTTTTCCTTTCTCCAAACATAACGCTTCTCATTTAAACCAAAAAGTTCTATTTTGGTCTCATCCTCACACAAAACATTTTTCCAATAGCCTTCTGGCTTGTCCATGTTATCTTTAGTAAACTGCAGATGAGCAGCAATGTTCTTTTGAAGAGCAGTGGCTCTCTCATTGCAACCCTGCCATGCACACCATTGTTGTTCAGTGTTCTCCTGATGGTGGACTCATGAACATTAACATTAGCCAATGTGAGAGAGGCCTTCAGTTGCTTAGAAGTGACCCTGGGGTCCTTTGTGACCTCACCGACTATTACATGCCTTGCTCTTGGAGTGATCTTTGTTGGTGGACCACTCCTGGGGAGGGTAACAATGGTCTTGAATTTCCTCCATTTGTACACAATCTGTCTGACTGTGGATTGGTGGAGTCCAAACTCTTTAGAGATGGTTTTGTAACCTTTTCCAGCCTGATGAGCATCAACAACGCTTTTTCTGAGGTCCTCAGAAATCTCCTTTCTTCATGCCATGATACACTTCCACAAACATGTGTTGTGAAGATCAGACTTTGATAGATCCCTGTTCTTTAAATAAAACAGGGTGCCCACTCACACCTGATTGTCATCCCATTGATTGAAAACACCTGACTCTAATTTCACCTTCAAATTAACTGCTAATCCTAGAGGTTCACATACTTTTGCCACTCACAGATATGTAATATTGGATCATTTTCCTCAATAAATAAATGACCAAGTATAATATTTTTGTCTCATTTGTTTAACTGGGTTCTCTTTATCTACTTTTAGGACTTGTGTGAAAATCTGATGATGTTTTAGGTCATATTTATGCAGAAATAGAGAAAATTCTAAAGGGTTCACAAACTTTCAAGCACCACTGTATATTATCTCTTCCTTGTAAATTATAGCACAAGAATGGGTTTGTTTTTTGCATGCTGTGACAGTCTAATTCTGCTCGTCTCTAATCATCTCTACTTCTAATTTCATTAATTTATTTTATTAACTTGTTTTCAGTTTGGTATAGGTCTATAGTAGTAGTAGTAGTCGTCACCAGTAGTAGTAGCTGTTGTAGTAGTTGATGTTGCAGTAGTTGTTGTTGTAAATCTAGTATGACTAATTACCTTGGGTATCAGGGGTATCAGTTTTTTCAGGTGAATGTACTCTCTTTCTGCCGAAAAATGACAAAATAGATGTATTTTTTCTTTTTTTTTTTCTTATCCATGTTTTCTTGTCTCTTTCGAATATTCGTGCATAGACCCTAAGACGCCACCTAGTGAAAGACTTGGATCAGGTTTTACTCGCTTGGGACGCTACAAACAGGGCGGCGTAAATACGCGAATGGGTCCGACGTATATTTAATATGGCGGCGGTCAAAACAAATTCATCCGATGCTGAAATCTGTTGAATATCCAGATAATTATGTTGGAAGTTGCATATTTGTGCAAGATTTTCGATATTGAGACCAGGAAGTCAAGTAATACCCCACGAAACGCTCCAAATAGGGTATAAAATGCTCGCGTCTATATTGGCCCCTGCCCCTCTCGACAATGCGTTCATTATTCGAAATAGTGCGTCTTAGACGCGGGCGCGCCAACAATCTGAGTCTCTGCTGAAGCAGTCAGTCATCGCATTCTGTTTTCGCTTATTGGGAAATTGATGTGTTAAAGAGTCCCATGTGTCACAAGACCACAAGTGTTCATTAACAATCGTGAATCATCAACCTGGAACAACTAATATTACGAGTGAAAGAGTTTACAGGTTATTTACTTCTACAGTTTTAATGCAGCACCTTTGTTTCAGTCTCTTCTCTAAATTACATGACACATTTGAAAATAGATATTTTCAATATCTTGTATTTTGTCACATCGCCCCGCCCCAAAATTAAATAAACTCTGTTTGTACCAGATAGATATTATAAACAGTGCTCCAGTTCTGGTGGTAAAGTCGTGTATCTATTGGTAAACTTTGAAATATAACATTAGGGTAAATTATGGCGTAGTACGCTTTGTGACATCACAAACAATACCCTTCGGACACCAAGCTAAAATATACACTACATTTCCCTCATCTGTCCCCGCTCCCTGTTAAACAAGTGTCACTGAACACACCCTTTTTTTCTTTTCACACACAGGCCTTCCTTTTGTAAGCATCAGGACGCTCGTAAAAAAATGTTTAACCATTAAAGGTCCTTCAGTTGTTCCTCTGACGGAATCCTTAAACACAACAGGATGTTTTTCCAAGTTCAACGCTTTTACAGGAAGCTCAGAACCCTTAATTCCACAATGATCCCCGAAAGAGCCTTTGTTTTCCTCCAAAACTCCAAATTATTACTCATTATTTCATTTTCTTCTTCACACCTAGAGCCTGTCAGGAGCTGAACAGTCAGCCTTTTGGTACTCGGTACACTTTTAGAAAAAGGGGCTCTTTAAAGTGCATATTCTAGACCAATTTTTTTTTTTTTTTATATGAAAGTCTGTCCCTTTACACACTCATCCAGAAGGGTAATTTTGCACAAGGCCATCTGTCTACAGCAGAAAAAAATAAAATAAATAACGTCTGGAAAAATCCCAAGGGAGTCTGGAGCCAGATTCGTGACGTTACCTGCGGAAGCGTCAGCAGGCTGCGCGAGCTTTACACTGTTTCAGTGCACAGCCTGTGTACACCAAGCGTTCTCTCATCATTTCTCTCTCATTGTCCGGTCTTTTGGGAAACGATGAGTGCTAATCCCATCAAGATTGGTGTTGCTACACCCTCCTACGATACATCTGTTAACCATTTTAATAATTACACGATAACGTCGAAGAAGTTTGCAGAAAACCACCAGGTCGTTTTCTCATAAACAAACCAGCGCTGACGTAGGATTCAGAAGGAGGCGTCCCGCACGTGACGCCACGAAAATCAATGTTTGCCGGGAAATCCAAATGCCAAGTTTTTTCAGAGGCGGACCAATTCGCCTCAAATGGCTTGATTTCAGCTGAATTGTTCTGGTGTTGCACAAGGTAAAAAAATTGCACAAAATGCAAAATATATATGTTACAGATATTTGACCAAAGTTTAATATAAAATAGGAGAATTACATTGATCTCGCTCCTGAATTTACCCGTGATGTGCAATTTATGGGTTCATCTGATAATTTTGGGTTCTTAGCCTCCTATTTGGGGAAGGGGGGGGGGGGGGGGGGGGGGGTGTTCACTCTGCTTCGGGCTCTACATCGAAACAACTTGAGTTCTAATTCTGTAACATGGAAAAACCTCAAAAAAGGGACAAAATCTGTTTAATTAATGAACATCTCACCAGTCTTGAGTGTTACAGTGTGTGATTTGAGTCATGGCCAAAAAAACAAATAAAAAAGGACCATATTAGGAAAACAGAAAGCAAAAAGGGTTATATATCTACTTTGATACGACATTATAAATATTGATAATGAAAAATTAAGGTACAATTTTTGTTAAGATATCACATCAGTATTTTTATAGCAATAGAAAACAGTAAAATTGGCTAAATGTTTATTCTGCTTCATTTTCTGTATTCTTTTTAAACACTGAACACACCCTTTTTCATTTAAAGGTTAAAAATGTGACTGAACACACCATAGCACTCTAATATAATATAAAATATAATATAATATTATACACACAGGCAGGACTGGGACAGACATGGCGTATCACGGTGCTCTTAAAGTCACTTGCTGAGAAACTTAAAACATGCTACAGATGAAACTTTCGTTCTGTCTGCTGTTTTGGGGGATTTTTCCCCCCCTTTTCCTCGTCCTGCTTCGAATTTCCTCCAACATTCCCGAATGGAACTTGTTTAGATTTCAGGTCACACTCGTTTTCCCTTCAGGCTTGCTCCATAATGAAAGAGCGCCAAAAAAATAAAAAATTTTATTGCACAACAGAACCCAGTCGAATGATGAGCAGTTCAGCAGGTTTACAGAGGTGTGATCACACACACGTCCATGCAGATTTCCCTCACGTCCGAGATAACAGACTGAGGAACAAGCACTTCCTACAGTCAAAAACATGAGAAAACATCTTCCCTTTCTTGTACTGAAATTAGATTCAACGCTACATAACTAAACTTTTATTCAAACAAGAAAATCACAACTTCCCATCAGAAACACACTTGGCTTGTGATAACTATACCGACAGTAAGTGTCACGGTCACCACCCTGAAGTGAACTACCTGTACTATTACACTCTCAGAACATGCAACAAAAAAAAAAAAAAAGTGTTCACTTCCACTCATACCACGGCAATTTACCAACATTTTGTTTATTTATTTATTAAAGAACATATTGTACTTTTTATCCGTTGATGGTTACATTTAATGTTTGTGAAACAAGTTAGTTCCTGCTGTCACTTACATTATAGCAACTACAGGTAGTCGTCGACTTACGACCTATGCGACTTACGACTGATCAACTTTACAACCGTCTGGTTATGACCAGCAAGTGTTTCCCAGCTGAGCGAACAACAGTTTCCGCCCCAGCTCCTGGTTTACGAAACGAGCAAATCCTCCCGCCAGCCCGAGCGCTGCAACAGCTGATGATGACGTAGACGACCCACAGCCAAGCACCAGCGATGCCAGCGGTCACTAAGTTTTGTATTTTGCTATGTTTTACATTTGTATTTTGGTTTGTTTCAAACTAAAACGTTTTCTATTATTTTTCACACCTGTATTTCGTATTTTTTGTTTTGCACATATTAAACGAATTGTACTGTGCGCAGTGTAGTATGCAGTGTTTGACTTAAACCAAATAATGAGCCAAGGTAATGAAATAAGAAAATGTCGATAAAATAAGACTAAGATGATTACAATATCATTACACATCACAATATACTGACGTTCATTTAACACAGGCCGACTTACGACCAGATCGGTTTACGATCGGTCAGTCGTAACCAAACGCAGTCGTAAGTCGACGACTACCTGTATAAACAGCCATTCCTTCACCATCCTGCAGCTTGTCATGTTAAGCGCAGCGTGCACTCGGCGTAAGCGTACTGCAATTTTTGGATGCGGGTTTCCCCTCTCAGGTAGCTGCATGTGCGCATTATTTGCATCCAATGGGCAATTTGGGGAGGGGGATGCAAGTCACATGGAGATCATGTGACTACTTCGCGGAAGGGGATTGGCTTAGCCTTTGGAAATGATCGCTTCGTTATCGCAAAGACACGCACATGAAGCGATATCTTTGCAGCAAGTCAGCGACTGGTGATTTGTCGCAGAATATCAAGCATGTTTGATACCTGTGATCTGTCGCAAGCAACAAACCCACCCCCCGCCGTCACAAATATCCGCACACAAAGCAATTTTTCGCTTGCATCAAAAAGTTGCACGACCAAGCGATGGAAAAATATCGCCCATGCACACCGGGCTTTACTGACAAACGACGAAAGCGTAAACTCCTCTATCCTGCAGAGGTCAGAAAACTTAAAGGGTACATTTTATAAATAAATACACACGCACATCTGAGTGCCCACCAGCTCTGAAATAAAAACCCAGTCAGTTTATTTTTGCTGCTTATTTCAGAAAACGTGTGATTCAACAAGCCTCAGGTTTCTCTCCCTTCCTGAGGTCAAAAGAGGAGGGGCGGGGCAGGGAGCTCATTAGAATTACACCACACCCACACGCCACTTTTTCCATGGAATAAAAACGTATTCTATTCCTTTCTGGTGGGTTTATTGATAGCATGCGATATTGATAGCATATCGCTTACCATACGTATATTATGCCACCGTACCCAAAGAAGAATGTACGTTGAGTATTGTTACAATATTGCATGCTGTCAAGACAACACGATGTCGCACGTCAGAGATGTAAAACTTCCGCATTAGCGAGCAACAGTGACAATTTGTAAACAAACATGGCCGCCAGGTTTGCTTCGTTAAAAGTGGAAGATTGATAGAATTTTGTTTGCCCAGGTCGCGCCGTCGTGTATAGCTGTTGATGTTGATTTTAAAAGTACCCAAGTAAAATTACACAGGGAAAATAATATTCTGCTTGACTGCGCAAGCATTGGCCTTCGCTAACACTACACCGGTTGGTAGGTAACTGGACTGCCACGCTAACAGCACCAAGTAGCGGGTAAGCTAGCATTGGCCAGTTGCCCCTTTTCCACCAAAGCAGTTCCCGGGCTGGTTCGGGGCCAGTGCTTAGTTTGGAACCGGGTTTTCTGTTTCCACTGACAAAGAACTGGCTCTGGGCCAGAAAAACCGGTTCCAGGCTAGCACCAACTCTCTGCTGGGCCAGAGGAAAGAACCGCTTACGTCAGCAGGGGGGCGGAGTTGTTAAGACCAACAGCAATAACAAGACCGCGAAAGGTCGCCATTTTTAAGCGACGAGAAGCAGCAGCTGTACAAACGCGAAGTCATCCATTATTATTATTATTGTTGTTGTTGCTGCTGCTTCTTCTGTGTTGTTTTTGCTTCGATATTCACGCCAAGGTTTATGCAAACGTAGCGACGTAACTGACGTATACAGCGACGTAACTGACGTGGCTTCCTTTAGCACCGCGAGCTATGGAAAAGCAAACTGGTTCTCAGCTGGCTCGCGAGTTGAACGAGTTGTGAACCAGCACCAGCAGCGGCCCCGAACCAGCCCTGGAACTGATTTGGTGGAAAAGAGGCATCTGAGAATGCTGATAACGAAGAGTTTGTATGTATAATAATAAAATACTTAAATAACATTGGCTGGCTTTTTTCGTGGTTTATCAGATATATTCCGTTCAATATCATGCTAGCTGAATGGAATATATCCGACACGCCACTCTACGCCAGCCAATATTATTTAAATATGCCTCCTTTAGTACATCCAGAACTCAACAGTACTGTAGGGTCAGAAAAATACTAACATTCTAGACCAGTTTGAGGGAACTATTGACATAAATCATATATTAAGTAAGTGCCCTAAGGCATGTAACTCTTATGTAATGCACGATATATGGCGACAAGTTGGTATTTAACCAAACAATAATTAAAGAATAAGTCAGCATAATTAACAATTTTGCTGACTGAAAAGTTACTCTGATAAACATGCTAACAGCAGGCTAGCTTTACTCTGACAACCTGATTCATTTGTTAGCTAGCGAAGCTAATAATCAGGTCATGTCCTGATTTGTGCAAAAATCGCGCTTAGTGCACTCGCTCAGGTGAGTTAGTGAATTAATTAGTTCCTGCTCGCCATGATGACGACAGTTCCGGTCACGTCCTCAGCGTTCAAAAGTGGGCACGCGACAGATACCGATTCCATTTATGAGCATTTAATTGACACTACATTTTGATTTATACTCACTTTGAGCGGTTTGTGTGAGACTTAACACTGCGGTGTTTGTTATTCAAAACAAAATCTACAAAACTTGTGCAATCTTTACATTCGCAGCTTGTTTATTTGAGGAGGATAACGACCTGACCATCCTGAGAGAAAATGACACCGAGTAACAGCTTCTTAAAAACTCTCCTGAACGCTCGCGCTCTAATGAGCGACGATTGGTGATTGGGTTGCGCATGTGCATTCTGTGCTACGCACTTCCTGGTTCCCGAGTTGTTTGCGAAGAGTCTTTTTTCTGCAAGTGTTGGCGTTAATTACTCATCTCATCATCTCTAGCCACTTTATCCTGTTCTACAGGGTCGCAGGCAAGCAGGAGCCTATCCCAGCTGACTACGGGCGAAAGGCGGGGTACACCCCGGACAAGTCGCCAGTTAACCTAACCTGCATGTCTTTGGACTGTGGGGGAAACCGGAGCACCCGGAGGAAACCCATGCGGACACGGGGAGAACATGCAAACTCCACACAGAAAGGCCCTCGCCGGCCACGGGGCTCGAACCCGGACCTTCTTGCTGTGAGGCGACAGAGCTAACCACTACACCACCCGGCATTAATTACTCGTCTTTTTTTATTTTTTCTACAAATAATTTTCCAGTATCCTCTTCATTTTTTTTGATTGTACTTTCGCTTTCCTTTTTTTTTCCTCTCTTTTTTCAGAAGAATGCCAAGACCGGAAGCTTTCTTTTTTCTTTTCCTCCTGTGTAAAGATCACGAGCAGAGGCCATCCACATCGGATCTGCTTTAATATTAACAGATCTTCGATTAAGGTACATTAATCCTTTCATCATGGCCTGTTCAGTGTGCTGAGTGCAGGATGTTTAGTCATTTTTCCTCTGTCGCTAGCGATAGCTTTATTTGTGAGCTCTCTGACAGAGAAGATTACAGTGTTAGAAGTGCATATCCAGGCTTTAGAGAAGGTCAGTAAGAATGAGAACAGTGTAGTTTCTGTAGGGGAAAGTCTGGATGCCCTAGGTGGAGTTAGCAATCCCCCAACTCCGGCATTAGAGCCCTTACAGCGGGGCGAATGGGTGACGACTCGGCGGCATAAGCGTAGAGCCAAAGCTACCGCTGAGGCTCACCCACGGGAGCACCACTCCTCTCCGCATCACGTGTCGAACAGGTTTGTTCTACTTAGTGATGCACCCACTGAGAAACCTGAAACAGCTCTGGTTATAGGGGACTCGATCATACGGCATGTGAAATTAGCTCAGCCTTTAGGGGCACCAGCAGCTTTAGTCAGGTGTATACCGGGAGCCAGGGCGCCGGACATAGCAGGTAATCTTAGGGTCCTAGGCAAGCACAGGTTCTCAAAGATAGTTATCCATGCAGGAGCTAATGATATACGCCTTCGTCAGTCTGAGGTTACCAAGAGTAACTTTGTAGAGGTGTTTAAATTAGCGAAGGCGATGTCCGATGCTGCAGTATGCTCTGGCCCCATCCCAATACGGCGTGGTGATGTAGCTTACAGCAGGTTATGGTCACTGAACTGCTGGCTGTCCAGGTGGTGCTCTGAAAACAGAGTGGACTTTATAGATAATTGGGCTAATTTTAAGGGCACTGCTGGCCTGTTAGGGCGGGATGGTATCCATCCCACTCGGGAAGGTGCTGCTCTCATTTCCTGCAGCATAGGTCATAGTCTCAGAACAGGCCTAGTTAACTTCTGACAATCCAGAGCCAAGGCCAGGGAGCAGACGAACAGGCTAAACCAACTGTCTGCTAGCTGCACAGAGTCGTCACTCAGGGTCCACTACATCGAGACTGTGTCTGTCCCCCGAGCTCAACAAAAAAGTAGAAATATTCAGAGAGTTTGTTCCAGTAACCTAATCAATATAAAATTAGATCATACTGACTGTACAGCTGCTGCCAGCACCTTTGATCTAAAGGTGGGGCTATTAAATATTACAGCTCTTACATCTAAAGCGCTAATGGTTAATGAACTCATTACTGATCAGGAGTTTAATGTACTTTGTTTAACTGAAACATGGATTAAGCCAAATGAATATATAGCATTAAATGAAGCGAGTCCTCCTGGATACAGTTATATACACCAGCCTCGTCTCACTGGCAGAGGCGGCGGCGGCATCGCCGTTATTTATAATGATTATCTAGGTGTAACACACAAACCTGGTTATAAATTTAATACATTTGAAGTTCTTCATACCAACATAATGTGTATGTAGCATCGAAAAATAAGTCTACCCAGTTAATTCCGTTACTTATTATTTACAGGCCCCCGGGGCCATATTCTGAGTTTCTTTCTGAATTTGCAGATTTTCTCTCAGATCTGATTATTTCCTTAGACAAAGCTTTAGTTGTCGGAGATTTTAATATTCACTTCACTCACTTTTAATATTCACTCGTTTTTTTTTATTTATATATGAAAGTCTGTCCCTTTACACACTCATCCAGAAGGGTAATTTTACACAAGGCCATCTGTCTACAACAGAAAAAAATAAAATAAAACGCGTGTGGAAAAATCCCAAGGGAGTCTGGAGCCAGATTCGTGACGTTACCTGCGGAAGCGCCAGCAGGCCGAGCGAGCTTTGCACGGTTTCAGTGCACAGCCTGTGTAGACCAAGCGCTCCCGTTTCTCTCTCATTGTCCGGTCTTTTGGGAAACGATGAGTACTAATCCCATCAAGATTGGTGTTGCTACACCCTCCTACGATACATCTGTTAACCATTTTAATAATTATGTGATAACGTTGAAGAAATTTGCAGAAAACCACCAGGTCGTTTTCTCATAAACAAACCAGCGCTGACGTAGGATTCAGACGGAGGCGTCCCGCACGCGACGTCACGAAAATCAGTGTTTGCCGGGAAATCCAAATGCCGAGTTTTTTCAGAGGCGGACCAATTCGCCTCAAATGGCTTGATTTCAACTGAATTGTTCTGGTATTGCGCAAGGTAAAAAAAAAAAATGCACAAAATGCAGAATGTGACAGATATTTGACCAAAGTTGAATATAAAATAGGAGAATTACATTGATCTTGCTCCTGAATTTACCCGTGATGTGCACTTTAATGTTTTAGTCATGTCGTCTGTTGTTGCCCAAATGAGGATGGGTTCCCTTTAGAGTCTCGAGGTTTCCTCCTCATGTCGTCTGAGGGAGTTTTTCCTCGTTGGGGACAGATTAGGGACAGAGTTAGCTCATGTTTAAAGTCGTTCAAATTCTGTAAAGATGCTTTGCGACAGTGTTTATCGTTAAAAGCGCTATGCAAATAAACTTGACTTAACGAGCCAATCAAATGAGCCGTACAGCAGTGCGGCAGTATATAAAGCGCGAGCCAGACGCGGCTGTGTGCAGCTTCCTGTCAGAGTCTGAAAGCAGCTCAGTGGTGTCGCAAACTGTCTCCATGACCCACTCAGAACTCTTCAGTTCAATAGAAAATAAAACCAGCCACTGAAAGCTGTCCTGATGGAGTTAGCGTGCGTTACTGTAAGCTAACTTCGCTCAACTTCTCATCTTTCGCTTTCATGTGTTAAAAAAAACAGCGTGGAGGGAACTTTCATGAGTTACAGCTTTATTACTTATTAAATTAAATCCGAACACACCGTGACCTGCCCTCCTGACACAGCCGGGTGGGGTTTTATTATTATTATTATTATTATTATTATTATTATCGGGTGTCAGGACAAATCTGCACCGAGTCCAAGCTGAATATTTAAAACGAGCGCTTAATAAATAACGGATGCTAATTCAGTTAGCTCGGCACGTCAAGGCCCGGGGATGAGAAGGATGGGATCAGACATGTGACCAAGGCGAATAAAAACTGATTTGTAAACTCAGCTCAACTCAACCGCTGCATTCTAAAAATAAAATAAACTATGCCCGCCACCCATATTTTTATATTTATTTTCCCCCTGTCATGTTCGGGTTACCTGCTGTGATGTGAGCTCGACATGTACAGCTCGGGAAGCTGCAGCTCCGGGATTACTGACAGGACTGGATCCCAGAGCAAGATCCCAAACCGAGTTCATCATTCTCCGGCATTTACCTTTTCATCCCAGGTCACTCATCCCCGCGGACAAGCCTTCATTCACATCCACCAAACAAAACCCCAGCGGTTAATCTGAGCCCCAGCGGCTCTGCAGGATGAACACCGCTGCATAAACAAAACTAAACTCTCCCTGACGGAGCCATTGTCCGACCTTGATTGGGGCAAAAGCTTTCCTACGACGCTGATTGGTTCCCTGATCCTGTCAATCAAATGTAAAGCCTGCGCAAAGGCGGAAGCGTGAACAAGAAACTCGATAGGCTAGAACGCGTGTCAATCAATACAAAAGGGGCGGGGAAACTGTCCTGTTTTTTTTTTTTTCCTGTCGCGCCAAATCCACAATACACACCTAGTGCACTACAGAGGGCATATAACACGTGATATCGTTGTCTATAAAGTGCACTTATTGGGAAAGCAAGGGTTTAACATTCAGCCGAAATAGTGGCGTAGAACCGGGAAGTGATTAGCTGTTGTGTTGTCATGAATTAATAATCATAAGGGATAAATAAACAAACAAATAAATGAACATGCAATGAAATGCATTTTAGCATAATAGACGAATATGACTTCTATTAAAAAGCCCTTTATTTGTTTGTTTATATGTATATATATATAGTTGTTTCATTTGTTGTAATTTATCACTGATACCACAAAAAAGGAAGTATTTTGGATTCAGAGGAAGTGATTAATATGAACTGGAAACTAGGAAATAGATAATAAAGATATAAAGGGTTAATTAAATTCAAGATTTAAACAAAACTATAAACATTTTTTTTTTAAATTCCTGAAGTACATGGAGTAATTAAATAGCTTAAATGATCTAAAAAGTAGAGTCACGGTTGTTTATTTTGCAAAAAAATAAATAATAATTTGCATACTTTTTAAAATAACAGAACACGCTAAGGCAGCACGGTGGTGTAGTGGTTAGCGCTGTCGCCTCACAGCAAGAAGGTCCGGGTTCGAGCCCCGTGGCCGGCGAGGGCCTTTCTGTGTAGAGTTTGCATGTTCTCCCCGTGTCCACGTGGGTTTCCTCCGGGTGCTCCGGTTTCCCCCACAGTCCAAAGACATGCAGGTTAGGTTAACTGGTGACTCTAAATTGAGCGTAGGTGTGAGTGTGAATGGTTGTCTGTGTCTATGTGTCAGCCCTGTGATGACCTGGCGACTTGTCCAGGGTGTACCCCGCCTTTCGCCCGTAGTCAGCTGGGATAGGCTCCAGCTCGCCTGCGACCCTGTAGAACAGGATAAAGCGGCTACAGATAATGAGATGCGAACACACTAATATGTATATAATTTAAAAAAAAAATTTTTTGAATAAAGATGTGGGGAGGGCAGCATGGTGGTGTAGTGGTTAGCACTGTCGCCTCACAGCAAGAAGGTTCTGGGTTCAAGCCCAGCGGCCGGCGAGGGCCTTTCTGTGTGGAGTTTGCATGTTCTCCCCGTGTCCGCGTGGGTTTCCTCCGGGTGCTCCGGTTTCCCCCACAGTCCAAAGACATGCAGGTTAGGATAATTGGTGACTCTAAATTGACCGTAGGTGTGAATGTGAGTGTGAATGGTTGTTTGTCTCAGCTCTGCGATGACCTGGTGACTTGTCCAGGATGTACCCCACCTCTCGCCCATAGTCAGCTGGGATGGGCTCCAGCCAGCCTGTGACCCTGTACAGGATAAGCGGCTGCAGATAATGGATGGATGGATAGATGGATGGAGTTGTGGGTATTTTTAAAGTAAATACAGCTTCATAAATAATCTTTGTAGTTTAAGCAACATTATGTAGGAATTTGACCTTCAAACAAAACATCAACTTCAAAATCATTTGAATGGAACACTGATTTGTAATGGGGAGAATGACTTGTCCTCTGTTCTGACTCCGTGTCCTATTAACCAGCTACACAAACAGAGACATGAAACAGTTTTATACGTTTTATTTTTTATTCCAAAAACATACAAAAGTTTGATTTTACGATTGAGATCAGTGCGTGTAATACAGACAGACTGCAGCACGATCAGCTACCGAACATCAGTTTAAAGAAACAATTGTTCAGCTTGACGCATTTTCAACAAATGTTTTATGTTGAATTTATGAACACTTGAGCGGCATGGTATAACACATTAAACAAACTCCTGGACAATTACACATGGACGTGTTGATTCAGACGTTAAACAGATCTGATCAGACTTCGACAACCAATGATGATCTTCACATGACTGCTTCCGCTTCACATTTCTATTTGTGCACTGATTATAAACACAATCTCATCCTTTATTCCTGCTCAAAAAAACACAGTTCAGTCTGTGTCTCTGGCTGTAACTGTGTCTTTCTGTGGCATTGCACTGCTTTTGCAAAAAAACAACAACAACAACAACATAAAAGTATTAAAAATAATAAAAATAATAACTTAAGGGGTCATATAAACCTGGTTTGAAAATTAGAGAGAACTAAATCAGCCCAAAAGCATTGTACAACTGATCTTCATTTCTCATTATCACTGTTATAATAACATTTTCAACACACCCTCGTGCACTCAAAGGCCACGCAAGCAGGCAGCATGAACATATCACTTCTGCACACTGTGTAGTGAATGAGTAGAAAGCCATTTTGGATTCAGTTCACTGCTTCTCATATGAGTGCACGACATGGGGTCTCTCAGGTCTACACTGAGTCAGTCACTCATATAACACTCATATAACCACTTGCGCTGATTAAGGTACAAAAACAGCCCGAAATTTGAGTGTGCAGATGCTGAAACTGTGAAAATGTTCACCACTTTGCACCATTTCTGTGAACAAACATCTTGACTGGAAAATCTGAACGCGAGAGATTTATTACATCATCAAATCTAAGAGCCAATCAGGTTTCAATATGCAAATCAAGGCCATGGAAGGGAAGGAGGGGAGGAGAGTCTGTAGATTATTATTCTATCTTCAGAAAAAAGATTTGTTCTTGAAAATGTGCTCTGAGGGATCAGGGCCAAGAGGAAGTGGCACAGCAGAAGACGTGGAAGTCGACAGAATCGGAACACAGCTCAGGTCGTTATTTATATGGTTTCAGGTTTCGGTGATGCAGTGTGTGTTTGTGTGATGGAAAATATGAAACACTGGGGGTTTCTGTTTTCTTCTTCTTCTTCTTCAGTGAATGAGGAGGACGTCCGATTCTTTCAGGCCGAAGCGTGTCTTGTACGTATTGAACAGTGTGGTGAGAGAGTTGATGTACATGGTGTGGTACATGTCCACCATGTCTGGAGTCGCCTCCTCATGCTTGGGCACCGTGATTGGTTCTCCAACTAAAGGAGAGACATTACAAAACCATCAGCAAACATCACGCTGTGGAGGTAAACGTCCATCTCTGAGCTCAGGTGACTTCAGGATGAGTTTATAAACAGAGCTTGTCCTGGAAACTCGTGGCCTTGGACAGAAACACTGTACGGTTGGAAATAAATTATGGACTGTCGACCATTTTTTAATCACCAAAATTTTTAAAAGTGAACTGGGTAAGATGCTCAAGATGAGAGGATTATAGAGAAGACACATGAAACATTCATGATATTAATGGTGAGTTATGAGGACAAGCTCTGTTTACAAAAGTGGCCTTGGACCAGCGTCCTGAAATAGAGTTTAATCAGGACAGGGCATTAACCTGGAGTGTGTGTGTGTGTGTGTGTGTGTGTGTGTGTGTGTGTGTGTGTGTGTGTGTGTGTGTGTGTGTGTTTATTCTGATGCATGTTCAGTCTTCTGTACAACAAAATAAAATAAATTGCACTGGATACAAATTAACAACATAAACAGTAACGCAATGAACTCTATATGGAATAATAATAATAATAATAATAATAATAATAATAATAATAATAATAATTAGAAGAAGAAGAATAGTAGTAGAGAATATTTAACAGTTATTCCATGAAATCGAGTCGTATATGAGTTGATAGGCGACGAGGCATGTAGCACCGAGTCGTCTATGGACCCTTTTCACGTGACGTCACGACAAATGCGGCCGCCATTTTGGACGTGTACTACCAGTAGTTTACCACAGCCAACATTGAGGAACGGCAGCAAAGAAAGTGTTTATTTTCAGCAAGACTTCCATCATGCCACTATATTGTTGTGCACCTGGATGTAGTAACCATCAACAAACAAGGCAAGGGTTATCATTTTATCGGATCCCGGTAGATGCTGACCGACGGAGAAGATGGATAGCGGCATACCAACGCTTGTGTAGTGACCACTTTGTTGGAGGTAAGACGAATAAAATTAGCCAGAAAAGGCATTACATTGCTGTTAACATTCTGTGGCGGCGAGTGTGTAACCAAATAGGCTAAAATAACCCATTGTAACCTCTTTGTTCTTCTGTAGTAGCTATTAGCTAGCGTTGTGTTCCTTTGCTGTTGGTAGACTGTAGGACAGATCAGAGGCAGTGTCCTACAAACAGCGCTTAATTTGAGGGGGAGCAAGCCGGAGCGCGCTCCGGAACCTCGGGCATTGGCTCCGGCAGCTATTTACACTGGATCCGGTGATCCGACACCTCTTTTGACTATGTAACAAAAAAAAATAATAATAATAATAATTAAATAAAAAAATGCAAGTTTATTTAGTGTTAATGTCTGATTTTGATATCTGTCTTGTTGGTGATTTCTCTCATGAAACGACATCCACAAAATATCTGCAGATGAACTTAATTTGCAGTGTTATTACAAAACATGCCCAGAAGCGCAGCGCCGCGCCCCCCTCCCCTCTCCTCTTTTTTTCCGCTCCGGAGCCGCTCATCCTCTGCGCTCCGGGACCTCCCACTTTACAAATTAAGCACTGCCTACAAATAAGTGTTCAAAACAAGAGGAACATGTATTTGTCTCTTAAATCCAGGCCGTTCCCTGTAATCTGTAACAACGGTTGGAGAAAGTAATGGCAAATAGTGAGTGCACAAACCGTAGAAGGGAAACTGTACACAGTGCCAGGGCAGTGTGATGGTATGTCTACTTTTAGATTGTGTTAGCTTATCAATGAACACACTCGTCACTCGACGAGTTTCACGTCTTTACGACGGATACTTAAATGTGTGTTAGGTATTATTGTTGCAGTCTAAGCAGTCATTGTAGCAGCTAGATGAGCGAGAACCGAAAGGGTCTGTGCCATAAACCGTTATTTCTGTACGGCGTTGCTAATGTGTCGTTACTGTTGTTATTTCTCCCTCTGCTCGCCCTGTAAATGCCCTACGTCGCTGGATAGCGAAGGTATTTTCTGCATCTCGCTCCTTTTTCTTGTATGTTCTCCGTTTGTCGCCTTCCTCGCATTCAAACCAATTCGAGCCGAAGTCTGCTACATGTCCAAAATGGTGGTCGCGTTTACGAAGGTCACGTGACTGAAAAGGGTCTATAATCCATGCACGACAAGATTGAGTGGAATAACTGTTTTATTCTATCCACATTCACTGGATTTTGAGAAACAGAGCATTTTTATTTTTAATTTTTGTAAATGTTTGTAAATTTGATAAATAAAAACTTTACACAAAACATCCAACAAAATAATTTCTGCTTAGAATGTAAACAAACCGGCGAAATGACAGGAGAAATTTGTGAAAAAATGCGATAATAATAATTCTTAAAAAATAAAAAAAACATACGTTGTTATCATCAAATACTTTCATTCCATATTTTGTTGATTTTTTTTTGTATTTTTTGGGGCTTTGTTTTCGAGGAGAGTTTTTATTTCGTCCTCGGTTGGTCCAGCAACATGCTCCGCCATTTTGTTTTTCTCTACTCACAGTATATGAGCTGATATCCTAGTAGTAGAGTAGCCAATCAGAGCACGTGATTGCTCATATCCAGTGCATGTGGATAGAATAATAATGCTTATATATGATTTCCGGATGCAGTTATGGAGTGTGTGTTGTCTCACCGACAGTGTTGATGGGTTTTCTGAACGGGACGAAGCCCCATGACTTGGTGGAGAAAAATCCACAGCCGTGGAAGATGCAGGGAGCGAAACCCAGCAGCTTCTGCAGCTTCCTCTGAATCCAGCGCCACCTCGAACCCTCATCAAATATCACCTGCTTATACGACTCGTTCTCTCCAAATGAGTACACGGGCACCAGGTCCGCTCTGAAACACACACAAACACACATGCTCAGATAGCTTCACCTTACCAACAACATTAATAAAATATATCAATATATCGCCAAACACATCTCAGCTAATGCAGGACATTTTGGTTAAATAAACTTTTTTGAAGTTTTTTTTTTCAATTCCAGGATTATTTCCTTCCATCTGAATGTGCGAGATTGTTCTGCTTCACACAGAACACACAGATTACCTTTCTAATCTTCTTTGGCATTGCGACATTAAGAATATTTCCAAAGCTCTGTTCAAACTTTTTGAAATAGATTTGCAGTTGCCATGGCAACATTAAAGTAGCTCTAAGCATCTCGGGTCACCGTGTTAAGGTGTAGCGGCGAGAACCCGTCTCTCAAACTCTCTGCTTTCCACACTGACTCATTCTGACTGTGTGCAGATGTTGATCTCTGATCGTCTCCTGCTGTTTGTGCTCACGGTTCAACGAGGCATCACTGAACACTCACTAACCCACGACGTCCCACGTCTCTGTTTGGATTTAGTGTTTATGATATATTCAGTTTTTACTTCTGTATTAAATTCTGCACCTACAGCACCCTCTGGGACACAACGTACAATAAATAAACCATAAATGTATTTAAAAATGTATTTAAAATGAAAAAAAAGAATTGTAAAAAAATCTAAAAAAGAATAATACGAAAAGAAACATATCATGTACTGTATAATAAAGTAAAAAGAAAATATATAGAAAAGGAACAAGAATAAAAATCTGAAAAAATAGACCGTTTTAAGCGCTTAAGCAAAAAAAGGACAGAATTCAGAAAATTCTTATAAAAAAATTAAAATCTGAAAAAAGGAAAAAGAATAAATCTCGAAAAAAAGTAAAATATTACATTTTTAAAAACTTGAAAAAAGAAAAAGAGAATAAATTTTCATTTATATTCTTAACTTTTATTTTTTATTTGTATTGTTTGATTGTTATTTAGTTTTATTTTTTCTTTTAAATTTCAGCAAATATTCAAGCCTCAGTCTAAAGGAAGCAAATTAAATGTGTATATATATATATATATATATATATATATATATATATATATATATATATATATATATATATATATATATATATAAACATAAATTAATAATAATAATAATAATAATAATAATAATAATAATGGGCGGCACGGTGGTGTAGTGGTTAGCACTGTCGCCTCACAGCAAGAAGGTCCTGGGTTGGAGCCCCGGGGCCGGCGAGGGCCTTTCTGTGCGGAGTTTGCATGTTCTCCCCGTGTCCGCGTGGGTTTCCTCCGGGTGCTCCGGTTTCCCCCACAGTCCAAAGACATGCAGGTTAGGTTAACTGGTGACTCTAAATTGAGCGTAGGTGTGAATGTGAGTGTGAATGGTTGTCTGTGTCTATGTGTCAGCCCTGTGATGACCTGGCGACTTGTCCAGGGTGTACCCCGCCTTTCACCCATAGTCAGCTGGGATAGGCTCCAGCTTGCCTGCGACCCTGTAGAAGGATAAAGCGGCTAGAGATAATGAGATGAGATAATAATAATAATAATAATAATAATAATAATAAAGTGTGCTTATTTATTATTCTTTACCCTAACCACATACTCTGTTTTCAACCATATTTTCTGAAATTGGCAGATTTGTTATTATTTATTAACTTTTCATGATTTCAAACTAGTTGTGAATCGTGCAAAGAGTCAGCCAAGTGAAGTGTGCTGATATGGCAGTTTTATTGGTATGTTTTTGGTGGTAGTGGTGTGTGTGTGTGTGTTACCCTTTCTGCAGTGCGAGTTTGATGAAGCCTTTGCGGTTTTTCAGGGTCACAGAGTTCATCCCCGGGGCGCAGTTGAGAGACTCAGCAGCTCCGCCCACCACGATGACTACAGCGTTCCCTGTCCCGTTACAAGACAGGAGATAATCGATGGAGTTCCGATTCACTGGACAAATACCTGATCACAGAAACACACACAGATGGTCACGCAACACCATTCATGTGGTTAAGGTTGTGAGACTGCTGTTGCTTGGCAACTGGGAAATCAGGACAACACTGCCCCCTCACCTCCAGACATTAAATAATCCCTCAGCAAGGGGAACCAGAAGTTTCCGGCCAACGTGGCGAGGGACGGCTTGATCCCCGGGAATTTCTTGGAGAATCCTGTCGCCTCCGTGGAGAAATTACAGAATGCTCCGAAGCAGAAGATGCCGTGAGGATGGTAACCGAAGATGTAGTTACGGTTGGGAGGTAAGTTATGGGTCTTGATAAGCTGTACAAAACAATCACATAAAAATAAACACAACATCTCAAAATAAATATCGTAAACACCTAAAAAAACACAAACTAAAAAATGTCGTATTCGTACATGAAATATTTACAGTCACAGCTTCACTTGTTCAGGTGTAAAGATGTCGATATTAAACCATTCGTTATTTATTTGTCACGTTCCTGTTATAGACCTTCACCTCCTCCCACATTTTGCACCATGTCTGACCCTTTTCGCTTTCCATTTACCTTATATGGTCATTGTTTCCTGTTCTGTTGCTGCATCTCAAATCAAATTTGATAAATTTTTACTTCGGGCTGTTTATATTGTTCTTAATCTAGTAGGGTTTTTTGTCATGTGGAGAGTTTTTTAATGTACGCCCCAAAAATTAGGGTTACTCAGCTGTCTCGTAAATGTTCTCTCATCCCGCGAACCCTTAAGGTACTCTTAAGTACCAAGAAGCTGAACTGTTAAACTTCTAACAGGTTCTAGCTGTTAAGATGAAAATAGTCAACAATCATTGGTGTTTTGGGAGAAATCTTTAGTTGTTTAGGGGTTCACTGGAAAATTAAGGGTTCCAAAAGATGACCTGGGAACAACTTGGAAAAAGTTGTTGTATGTTTAAAGGTTCCATCTGAAGAACCTGTACTGGTTCGAAATGTGTTAAGAACATGCTGATTCTTACAATGTTTTAGAGTTTTGTGTTAAAACACATGAGCTATATACAGTCCTGTGCAAAAGTCTTAGCCCCCCCCTCTATTTTTTTCCCCTGTGATTCATGGTGAAAGGGGCCCACATCGCTCATATGCATGGTGGAAATGGTCTTGCACACATTCTCCAGAATTGACTAATGTTACTTTACACTCTGAAAAAAAGCAAACTAAACTGTTCTTCTCCTTAACACTCGGGTGTCAAATTTCTTACTTTGACTGTGTATCTTTTACCAACCATAAACCATTATAAAGGTATATACAGAATTTACATATCCAAATGAATGACACACAGATACCAAAGATAAGGGTACCAGCTCAGCAACAAGGAATGGTTTAGTCCCATTTAGTACTGTTTAGTACCTTTTTTTTTCCCTGAATCCAAAATTTCATTCTGTATACAGTACTGTACAAAAGTCTTCGGACCCCTTTTTTTCCATGCAAGCTTTGTTATAGATTTCTATTTTATGACTTCGACATTTTCAAGTCAAAACATTACAAAAACATTTTCCAAACGTTCATTTTTTTTTCAGCAAAAAATTGAATGTTACAGAAAAAAACATGCTTGTATCTGAGCAGCATATTCCATCAGAGAGCACTTTTCAGATTAAAAAAGAAAACATAATGAAGGCTGCTGGGTTTTGGTGCAAAATGAAGAAGTGAGTGTGACAGTCAACGTGTCCAGAAGAACTGCGGCTGGTTCTGAAAGACGCTCAGGAAAACCTACAGATCATTTCCGCATAAAACTGACCTCACTGGACCTGAGATTGATTTTTTTTTTTTATTTAAAGCAAAGAGTCGTCTCACACCAAATATTGACTTTGTTTCATTCATTATGGCTCACTGATCACTGTTTATAGTATTTTTTTTTAATGTTGAAACACTTCATTTCATTATTTTTTAAGACATTTTTGGTCTCCAGCATTTCTTTACATGTGCCTCAGACTTTTGCACACGACTGTAAATAAAGTGAAATATTTATACACAGGAGGTTTTTTTAATTATTTAAATCAAATATTTTTTTTTATCATTAGAATAAAAACCTAGTCAGAAACTAAGCCATCACTCATCACTCTGCTTTTCCATTAATCTCTGATCAATCCCCCAACGATGATTTGCCACATTAATTGAAAAGATCTTTAACGGTGTTGTGTCCTTCGTGGATGGACAACGTACCGAGAAATGACACTCGGTGGATGTTGAGATCATACGTCAGAAATCTTCATCAATTAAAACTAGAAGTTTTCAAAACAAAAGAAACTTAAGTCCTTGAGTCAACGTTAAAAGTTAAAACGTCCTACTTTTAAAAGTACTCAAGCACTAAAATGTAAAAATGAACATTTCTGTGTGAAAATGAACTCAAAAAAGACTTTTGTTTTATGACGTAGTGTTGGTTGAACGTTTACCATTTGCTAGAATTTGACTTGCTGCTTAGCTCAGTGTTAGCATCTGGAATTGATGCTAGTCAACGCTGCATTAGCGAAGGATTCAATTTCACGCTAATTCTCAGTTCACTGCGTTCATTTATGTTTTGTCCACCCACACAGATGCAGGTTTAAATTTTTCTTCATCAAACGAATCTCCTTATAATTGACTGCTCCGGTGTGTGATTTCTCTTTTCTTTTCTTTTTTTTTTTAACCACACAAATGTTTTCCCTTGGAGCATTAATACATTAAGTGCTGTTTAGTCACGCTCTTGACTCTTGCCCTCGTTTCTTCTTGTCATCTTCTGGTTTTCATGCGTTCGTCTCTTTATCTCATCTTAAACACTGATACAAACAAAAACAGTCTCCTCAGCAAACAACCGTGTTCTATCAGAACGTACAAAGTCTACAGAACGCCCGTGTGGCTCACCAATCCGCCCTGATCCACCGTGTGCATGTGTGTGTGTGTGTGTGTGTGTGTGTGTGCGTGTGTGTGTGACAGCACACAGCCGACAGCTGACCCATCTTTACTGTACGTGATAAAACCTGACATTATCTAGCTATTACTCTTATCCATAGAGATATTACCTGGACCAGCTGTGCTGGAAAGTTCAGTGGTTAATGCACTCGGGTTCAAGAGTCAGAGATTCCAAAGTTATGGCATTGTTTGTTTTTTAACGAGATGGGTTTCACAGCTTCATGTTGTCAGAGACAGATCCGGTACAGTTATGGATGAAAATAACGATCCTGAGATGATCTTTACTTATTATGCATTCAAGATCTTCTTTTTCTTTCAGCTGCTCCCTTTAGGGGTCGCCACAGCAGATCTTTTTTTTTCCCCCTTCATATTTGATTTGGCATAGGTTTTACACCAGATGTCCTTCCTGACGCAACCCTCCTCAGTCTATCTGGGCTTAGAACCAGCACTAAGTATGCACTGGCTCGTGCAACCCTAATGGCTGGATATTTTACCTAACCTGCATATCTTTGGACTGTGGGGGAAATTGGAGCAAACCCACACAGACACAGGGAAACCATGGAGACGCTACACAGAAAGGCCCCTGTCGCAGGATTCAAACCCAGAACCTTCTGGCTGTGAACATGTTAAAAAAACCAGAAGGTTCTAACCACTACACCGCTAAACCACCATGATGATACAGAACATGTTCTTCATGCAGAACATCACAGAAGGAGACCCTAATAACCGTTCTCCTCTGTATACCTGAGAGAACCGACACCTCTGATTGGCTGACGTCACTGTGACATCATTAATGAGGATCAGACTTTTATTCAGCTGTGTTTCAGCAGTGACACTCACTTGGACAGGAAAATAATCTCTGAAATACGTCCACACAGTCCAGCTCCTCACCCACGCCGATCTGCGGCCACCTGAATCACACACACGCGTGCACACACACACACAGGTCAATTATCCAAAAAAACCCACCTCTCTTTTTTACTTTAGTGTTACACTGTCATTCTGAATGGGACACACACACACACACACACACACACACACTGACCTTGTTTAGGTGTGTTCCAGTCGAAGACAAGCCAGGCGATGTAAACAGCAGAAATTACCCAGCAGTCTGTGCACAGCAGGTAGAGCAGTAACAGTGTGGCAGTAATGCCTTACGGGGAAAAAGGAGAAAAGAACTGATTACACAAACATACACTGATAAACAGATAAACAGTTTTTTATAAGAAATATAAAGTAATTCATTTATCTATCTAAGAATTTGAGAGAGGGAGAGAGAGAGAGAGAAGAAGAAGGGAGGGGCTATCTCGCTATTTATCCATTTGTTTAAGAAATTGAGAGACAGAAATGAAGTGAGAGACAGAGACTGAGAAAGAGAGACAAAGAGAGGCAGGTTTGAGAGAGACAGACAGACACACAGACAGAGAGGCAGAGACACAGAGAGAGACAGAGCAAAAGACAGACAGAGAGACAAAGACAGAGAAAGAGACAGACAAAGACAGAGAATCAGAGAGACATACAGACAGAGAGAGACACAAACAGAGACATAGTCAGAGAGACAGAGACACAGACAGAGTAATAGAGAGACAGACAGACAGATACATAGACAAAGAGACAGAGTCAGAGAGAGACACAGACAGAGAGAGGGACATAGAGAGAGTGACAGACAGAGACACAGACAGAGACAGGCAGAGAGAGACAGGCAGAGACACAGACAGAGACAAAGTCAGAGAGAGAGAGACAAAGAGACAGACAGAGGCAGAGACATAGAGACAGACAGAGACAGGCAGAGAGACAGACAGAGAGAGACAGACAGTGTCTCACCCATCGTTAGGAAGGTAACGACGAACTGTAGGACAGAGATGATCTGCAGCTGCTTCACTAGTTTGGATTTGGAGAGCCATGGAGCTGATGGTAGATCCTGCAGAGCTGAGAGGAGCCGAGAACCTGAACCTACACACACACACACACACACACACACACAGTTAGTTCACTTTGCTCATCTAATCTGAGAACTAAGCCAAACACATAAACACATAAAACACACAAATAATTTGATTTGATTTTCGCACTGATTACTGTGTTATTCAATTTGTGATTAATTAACATGACATACAATAACGCCCTAATACACACACACACACACACACACACCCTTTTTAACCCCTGAGTATGCTGCAAGTAAAGTCTTCATCCTGAGGCTGATGTTCGAATGCGAGAACTGTAAATAAAACCTCCGAGCCGTTCAGCACCTCAGCAGCATGTCACTCCGTCCTCACACTCGCCGCGATGGATTTTTTACTTTACAGCCTGTGACAAGGAAGACAAAGAGAGAAAAGAGAGAGGAAACACACATCAGCATGATTATCAATCAGATTAAACAGATCAGTCAGACTGAACAGAGAGATTATTAAAGGAAAACAAACGGCCCCCGTGTCATCAGCGACTCCAGGCAGTGAACGACGCGCTGCATCACACACCGGAAGAAGAGAAAGCTAAACCATGGATTGCAGAAACGGTCACTTTTTACAGTTTCTTTACAGTTATTGAGGTGAACAGACTCGGGTGTATCTCTGTAGGGATCCTTTCCATGCTGTCAGAGCTTTATAACATCATTATGATCCTGTCAGTGGTGAAAACCAGCGCTTTACTTTGACCCGGATGACTGCCCCATAGGATTACATTGTATGGCTGTTTTGCAGTTGCCAGTTAAAGCATTCTAACTCAATACTGGACCAATTTCAGTTGTTTTTGACCAGAGTAAATATTTGTACTCAAAGAGATGGAAAATATAACCAAGGTTTAAAAAAATCCCAGAGTTTCCCTTTAATCTGCCTGATGGCTGTGTGAGAGTATCAGCATCTCAGCAGAGGAAAGCGGGTCAGTGAGAAAGTCCAACAAAACACTTGTACAGTATAACACACTGAGCTCAGTTCACAGAAACACACCTCTCAAACGCTCTCACACAGCACACACCAAATCTGTAACGCCAGGACACTAAAGGGTTAAAGTTTAAAACAGAACTGAGAAAGAAAACACACAAGGCTGCAAAAAGTGCGTTTCTTACAAATACTAAAGCAAATATACATAGATATAAATTAATTTGATTTTCTAATAAAATAAATAAAAATGAGTGAACCTGCTCCAAGGAATTAGCAGGAAAAAAAAAATCAAACCAAATCATAATGAAGGCCATGACTGAAAATAAATAAATAAATAAATAAAGAAAGAAAGAAAGAAAGAAAGAAAGAAAGATCTTTTATAACATCATGGAGCAGAAAAACAGCGAATACAAAAAGACTTTCTAAATAAAATAAATAAAAAAAGAAGTGTTAATAAAAATAAATTAAAAATGAAAACGTGAAATAAGGTTAAGGATAATTCTATCAAAGTGTGAGTGAAATCTGAGAAATAAATAAATAAAAATGCGAGTGTTATAAAATGCAGGACTGAAAATGAGCAGATTTTCCAGCTGCAGAAACACAAAGAGGCAAAGTGGGCCGAAAAAAAAGGTAAAAATAAATAAATAAATGAATGAATGAATAAACAAACAAAAAACCAGTAATTAGTGATAAAACTGCAAATATTACTAAAATTAATAGCACAAGAGATTAAAAACTATCAGGGAAAGGAAAACATATCAATAAAACAAACTTTTCATCCACAACTGATAAAGCTGATTTTCTACAAGAGTGATACATCAGATTTTTTTTTAATGTTAAAAACATTCAAAGAATAAATAATAAAAATAAACTGTCACTTAATATAAATGTGAAAGTTAATATATTCAGTAGCACACACACACACACACACACCAGAAGCCTTTTTCATGTTTACTCACTTGGTCCCTTGTTCACACCACACTCTCCCTCTCCCGCTCGCTCTCTCTCTCTCTCTCTCTCTCTGTCCCCTTTCTGTTTTTGACTTTGCCCTTTATAAAGGTTTGGGAGAGTAAAAGCGATAAATCCAGCCAATCAGATAAAGGGGAATTAACTCCCTACACACACACACACACACAGAAAAATCATTCTTAGATCAATTAAATTAAAGGTAGTAATGGACAGATGGAAAGCTCACTAAATGTTTGTTCATCCATGAGTAAATATTGGGAGACACAGTAATGAAGCAATTTAAAAACTAAATGTTTAAAAGGTCATCAGAGATTTTTTCAGCTCCAGCCCTGGGCATTAACTGCCTTGCCAAGGTTCAGGCTTTCTTCTGCATTCTAATATTCCAGATCATCATCCTGATCTTCCTTCTCCTCTTCATCCTCATCATCATCCAGATCATCATCCTGATCCTTATCCTTGTCCTGATCTTCATCTATTACATTACATGGCATTACATTACAGGCATTTAGCAGACGCTCTTATCCAGAGTGATGTACAACATACCTAGAGCAACCTGGGGAACAGGTCGGGGTTAGGTGCCCTGCTCAAGACCACTTCAACCATTCCTGCTGGTCCAGGGAATCGAACCAGCAACCTTTTGGTCCCGAAGCTGCTGCATCCTCATCCTGATCTTCATCATCCTGATCCTGATCTTCATCCTCATCATCATCATCCTCTTCATCATCCAGATCATCATCCTGATCCTGATCCTCATCATCATCCAGATCATTATCCTGATGCTCCTCATCCTCATCCTGATTGAGATCCTCATCTTCTTCATGATCCTCACTGTGATCCTCATCCACATCCAGATCCTGCTCCTGCATCGCATGTTCTTGATCCTTTCCCTGTTCTGCAGTTTCTAGCTGTGACTATCTCAGTATTTTCATGTTAGTTTACTCTCTTTGTTTCTTTGTTCTTTCTTTTTTTATTTCCGAACATTTTGAACACATCAGCACTGTTACTGAACTACACTTAATCAAGCAGATGAAAAATTACAAAGAAAGATTCAGTTTAAAAATAAAAACCTGTATGTCACATTTTTTTGTGTTTTACTTTCATGTTTTCAGTCTTTTAGTATTTTTAGTTTATTGTATTTTAATCAGTATGTAAATTATGGACACAAATACCATTTAGAGATTTGTACACAAGCAGCAATGCTTTAAAGTCAATTCTGTAGCTTACTGGAAGCCAGTGAAGGGACCTTAGAATTGGAGTAATGTGCTCTCTTCTTTTTGTTCGTGTGAGAACCCTCGCCGCTGCATTTTGAATCACCTGAAGTCGTTTGATGGTCTTTTTTGGCAAGCCTGTGAAAAGGCCATTGCAGTAATCAACCCTACTAGAGATGAAGGCATGTATAAGTTTTTCCAGATCATTTTTTGACATAAGTCCTCTTAGTTTGGAAATGTTTTTTAGGTGATAAAATGCCGATTTAGTGATTGCTTTCATGTGACTGTCAAAGTTTAGCTTGCTGTCAATGAAAACACCAAGATTTTTAACCATTTCTTTAGTTTTCATCCCTTTTGTGTCAAGAATAGTGGTAATCCTGAGTCTTTCATCTTTTTTCCCAAATAGAATTACTTCTGTTTTATCTGTGTTCAGCTGAAGAAAATTTTGTGACATCTAGTTGTTGATTTGGTCGATACACTGGCAGAGACATTCAAGGGGGGCGTAATCATTAGGTGATAGAGCAAAATAAATTTGGGTGTCATCTGCAAAGCAGTGATACAAAATTGAGTTGTTCTTGACAATTTGTCCAAGTGGGAGCATATAAAGGTTGAATAGTAATGGTCCAAGGATCGACCCCTGGGGGACACCACAGGTCAAGGACATTGATGTTGAGGTACAATTTCCCATGGTAACAAAGAAGCTTCTATCTTTTAAGTATGATTTTAACCAATTGATAACTTTACCAGTCAACCCAACCCAGTGTTCAAGTCGATATAACAGTATGTTGTGATCAACAGTATCAAAAGCTGCACTGAGGTCCAGTAACACCAGGACCGATGTTTTGCCTGCATCAGTATTAAGATGTATGTCATTTATAACTTTAATCAGCGCTGTTTCAGTGCTATGATTGGCACGAAATCCTGACTGAAAGTTATCAAAACAGCTGTTTGATATCAAGAAGGCAGTTAATTGATTGAAGACAATTTTTTCAAGGATTTTCCCGATGAATGGTAGATTTGATATTGGCCTGTAGTTGTTCAATACTGAAGCATCCAGATTATTCTTTTTAAGTAGGGGCTTTACAACGGCTTTTTTCAGGGACACAGGAACAACGCCAGTCTCTAGGGATGTATTTATGATCTGAAGCACATCTGTAATTATGAGGTGAAGAACAGACTTAAAAAAGTTGGTGGGCAGAATGTCCAATTCAGATGTTGAGGAACTGTTTTTTCAAGAGTCTCGTAATCAATCAAACAAAATTCTGACATTGTGTTGAAATTGTCTGTCTGTGTCACTGGTGATTGCAGCTTTTCAGTTATTTGCAACTGAGACCCCGTCCACACGTAGCTGGGTATCTGCTAAATCGAAGATATTTTTCTACGTTTTGGCCTGTCATCCACATGAAAACACATCAAAAACGAATATTTAAAAAAACTCCGGGCAAAGTGAAGATTTTTGAATACTCTGTGTATGCCTTTTCGTGTAGACAGAGATAACCGGAGTTTTGCGTTTTAGAACGTCACAATCTGCGCCAAAAAAATGACAACAAATCTGCCCTGACATCAAACGTGCGACCTTTGTTTACTGCAGAAGCCAGATTAAGCATGGACACAAAGAGTAATGGATCGGAGTAGTGCCTTGAAAGCGTTAATTATTGTGCAGGTGCTATTTACATGTTTAATTTTAGAAGCCCAACTACTGCTCCAAAAACAGGGTCAATATGTCCACATATTTGCTTTGACAAGATTCCCAATCAACGTTTTCTTGCGTCTTTTGAAGTTTATACTCCAAAATTGTGTTTAGAAGCAATTCTGTCTCCGAGTCTGTCCAGACGAACGAGCTTGGCGCCATGTTTTATGTTTAGGCGGAAGTGACGCCAACAGAGGGCTATTCTGATGTGATTAGGGGGTAGGATTTGGGGAAATAATGCCATCTACAGGTTTGGAATGCTTATGAATGTGATTGAAAACGCAGATGTTCGGTTATGTGTGGAAGGGATTTTTTTTGAAGACGAGGTGGTGTGGATAAAACATTTTTATAAATGGGGGGGGGGAATGTTCGGTTTTAAAAATACCCGGCTACATGTGTACATGGCCTGAGATATATTATGAGCAATATTCTGCCGTATTTTATCAATTTTACCTTTGAAGAAGGATGCAAACTCCTTGCATTTATTAACTGAGAGAAGTTCAGGTGCTAATTGTGGTGGGGGATTAGTTAGCTTCTCTACTGTTGAAAATAGCACACAGGCATTGTTCATATTCCTGTTGATGATGTTGGAGAAGAAAGACTGTCTTGCTTTATGAATTTCATAATTATATTTACAAAGCATCTCTTTATGGATTTGATAATGGATGTGAAGTTTAGATTTGCGCCATTTTCTTTCAGTCTTCCTACATTGTCTCTTTAGCAATTTAACAGCTGGGTATTGTTTCCATGGTGCTTTCTGCTTGTCATTGACTCTTTTGATTTCGAATGGAGCAATATCATCCGTAATTTGGGTCATATTTAAATTAAAAATTTCCAGTAAGTCGTCTACAGAGTCTGACATTTTAGTTGAGATCCGAGAGAGAGCTTGCTCAAAGAGAACATGTGTTGTCGTTTATGACTCTCCTACCCATAGTCGTTGAGCTGTTCTGAATGTGAGGGGACATAGAAACATCAGAGAAAGCACAGAAATGATCAGATAACGCCAGGTCAACAACAGTAGTAGAAACAGTAAGACCCTTTGCAGCAATAACGAGGTCAAAGGTATGACCACGAGAGTGGGTCGGCCCCTGTACATGTTGTACTAGGTTGAAGTTGTCAATAAGTGCAAGAAGTTCTCTGGCATAAGTGTTTTCAGGATTACCTACATGCAAGTTAAAATCCCCGGATATAATAAGACAGTCAAATTCTAAGCAAATGACTGACAACAGTTCACCAAACTCTTCCAGAAAAACTTTGGCTGAATGTCTCAGAGGCCTGTAAATAGTTAATAACAATATGTTAGGAGAGCATGTAACAAGTGCACATAAGTGTTCAAAGGATGTAAAATCGCCAAGTGAGGACTGTTTACATTGAAAAGAGGCTTTGAATATATTTGCGATCCCTCCACCTTTCCCATGTCGGGTAGCACTCATGAAATTAAAATTTGGGGGAGCTGCTTCAATACCAAACAACCTGTGTTTTCTCTCTCTTTCTCTTTTTCTCCCCTTCCTCCCAAAATCTGTCCCTCTGAGTTACATGTCAATCCTGAGATTGAGATGCTGACCTCTTCTGTTCCTCGGACCTGCCTGATCCATCCTGATGCCCTACGTCTGGCTGGAGTCTCATCACATCGCTCCTGTGGAGGACGGCCCCATATGGACAGTTGAAAGTCGCACTTGGAAGACGCTTACAGTAATGCTTTTATGGCTGAGGACTACAGTTGACTTGCTAACTTTAGGACTGCAGTTGTCATGAACAGTTTTGCACTCAAGTTTCCATCAATGAAGAGTTTATAACATCAGCGAAACTGACTTCATGTTAAAAATGGTAAAAATGTTATAATCACATTGTCTGTTATCACCCAAATGAGGATGGGTTCCCTTTTGAGTCTGGTTCCTCTCAAAGGTTTCTTCCTCATGTCGTCTGAGGGAGTTTTTCCTCACCACTGTTGACACAGGTTTGCTCAGTGGGGATAGATTAGGGATAAAATTAGCTCATGTTTAAAGTCATTAAAATTCTGTAAAGCTGCTTTGCAACAATATCTATTGTTAAAAGTGCTATAAAAATAAACTTGACTTGACTTGACTATACCGTGCCTCGCAAAGATTTCTGAACATAATATTCTGAATTTGCATACATTTGCATATTTCTAATGGTTATGCAACGAGAGAAAGGCAATGCAGTTTTTTTTTTTTGTCGATCATGCAGTAATGATTTTGTCCACAGATGAGGAGTAGAGCTGCATGAGTGAGTGTGAGTTTATGAAGCCAATTTATATGAGTCCATAGTTCCAGTGACTTTTGGCCAGGGCTGATGCAGAAACACTCTGTCTAGACGTGATGTTTCTCAAAGTAAGTGTGTGTGTGTGTGTGTGTGTGTGTGTGTGCGCGCGCGCATGCACACGTGCATGCATGTGTGATTTGTACAGTATTTGCAATAAAAATCAAAAGTCCAGTTGGCTCGATTCAGATGACCTTTCATCATTGCTGACTGATATCAATTCATTAATTCATAACTTGACCTTATTCTTTTCTATTACAGCAACAAGTCAGAAGGATTTTAAACCTTTACAAATATTTTATGTTGAATAATAAATCATTTCACGTGCAAGAAACATAAAAATGACACCAGGTCATCTCTGCACCTTTATCCCCAATAAGAATGAAAGGAATCATTAATATTCATAAGGTCTCATTCTCATTCTCATTATCTCTAGCCGCTTTATCCTTCTACAGGGTCGCAGGCAAGCTGGAGCCTATCCCAGCTGACTATGGGCGAAAGGCGGGGTACACCCTGGACAAGTCGCCAGGTCATCACAGGGCTGACACATAGACACAGACAACCATTCGCACCTACGGTCAATTTAGAGTCACCAGTTAACCTAACCTGCATGTCTTTGGACTGTGGGGGAAACCGGAGCACCCGGAGGAAACCCACGCGGACACGGGGAGAACATGCAAACTCCGCACAGAAAGGCCCTCGCCGGCCCCGGGGCTCGAACCCAGGACCTTCTTGCTGTGAGGCGACAGTGCTAACCACTACACCACCGTGCCGCCCTATTCATAAGGTGTAAATTAAAATATGCACACATCCTCTCCTCCAGCTATTATGACTCCGCCCCTTTCACCCTTCACTACCCCAGTTACACGATTCTATTACAGATAAAACAAACATTTGCTACTTCTGTGTAACTGTGTCGTATTTATACTGTAGGTAAAGTTAGCTGATGCGAGATCGATTTCAGGATCAGAGTCGAGATTTACATCATAATTTTCTCACTGATTTATTTTCAGCATCCAAATGAAAATAGAATTTATTTCGCTAATATTAACTTTACTTTTGTAGCTTAGTAAAGTTACACTTAATTTTGTAGAAAATTAAAACTTTAAAACTGTTAAATGTAAACAGAGGGACTGTGACATCACTGGTCCTGATTATGGACACGTTTTCTGAGAAGTCCGGTGCACTGTAAAACATTTCAGCCTTGTTTAGTTATGTCCACTTACTTTTTCTCTTTAACTCAATGAGTTCTGAAAAGTGTTTTAATTTGAACTAATCTGTGCAAGTTTTCGAAGGTTAGACTTGAATTACTTAGTTGTCTTGACTAATTGAGACTTTTTCTGAGTTGAAACAAAGATAATTGTCAAATTGAGTTAACTTGCATTTTCAAGGCAGCAGGTGAACTTGCATTTCCAAGTTAAACCAATCTGAAATGTTTTACAGTGTGATATTTCTCATGCATGATTTCCATAAAACGCCTCATTTCTCCATCCAGCTTGTGTGTTTTAAGTCAAGTTTATTTGTATAGTGCTTTTAACAATAAACATTGTCACAAAGCAGCTTTACAGAATTTGAATGACTTAAAATATGAGCTGATTTTATCCCTACTCTATCCCCAATGAGCAAGCCTGTGGCGACGGTGGCAAGGAAAAACTCGCTCAGACGACATGAGGAAGAAACCCCAAGAGGAACCAGACTCAAAAGGGAACCCATCCCCATCTGGGCAACAACAGACAACATGACTATAACATTAACAGTCCTAACATAAAGTCAGCTTCGTTGATGCTATAAACCCCCCACTGACGGAAACCTGAGCGCAAAACCGTTTACGACAACCGCAGCCCCAAAGTCAGCAAGTCAACTGCAGTCCTAAAGTCTGCAAGTCAACTGCAGTCCCCAGCCACAAAAGCACCACTGCAAGAGTCCAGAGCGTCCTCCAGGCGCAACCCCCAACTGTCCACATGGGGCCGTCCTCCACAGGAGCGATGCGATGAGACTCCAACCAGACACAGGGCACCAGGATGGATCAGGCAGGTCCGAGGAGCAGAAGAGGTTCAGCATCTCGATCCCAGGGCCAACATGTAACTCAAAGGGACAGATTTTTTTTTTTTGGGGGGGAGAGAGAAAACACAGGTTGTTAGGTATGCCCAATGTCACCTGAATAAGTAGGAACAGTATACATATTGCACTGAGTACAAGCAGGGACTCCGGCAACTAACCATGACAGCATAACTAAAAGGGGAGAGCCAGAAGGTAACACAGGCATGAGGGAGCCCCGGGACATAAAGCAGCAGCCACTACACCGTCAACAAACTCAAGTGAGCAAGCGAGTGGGGACTGACAGCATCCATACATCCCAGTTTACCAAAACACTCTGTCTGAGGATCCTCCAGATCTACACCTTTACCTCATAAACACCATTAACAAAAGGCTTGACTAAACAGATATGTTTTCAGCCGAGACTTAAACGCTGAGACTGTGTCTGATTCCCAAACATTACTTGGAAGGCTGTTCCATAACTATGGGGCTTTGTAAGAAAAGGCTCCGCCCCCTGATGTAGCCTTCACTATACGAGATACCAGCAAATAGCCTGCACCTTTTGATCTAAGTAGGTGTGGCGGGTCACAGAGGAGCAGAAGTTCACTCAGGTACTGTGGTGCGAGACCATTCAGTGCTTTACAGGTCAATAGTAGTACTTTATAATTAATATGAAATTTGATTGGGAGCCAATGCAGTGTGGATAAGACAGGGGTGATGTGGTCATATTTTCTAGTTCTAGTAAGGACTCTTGCTGCTGCATTTTGAACTAACTGGAGCTTGTTTATGCACTTATTGGAACATCCAGACAGTAAGGCATTACAATAATCCAACCTGGAGGTAACAAAAGCATGAGCTAGTTTTTCCACGTCATGTAGTAACATTACATTTCTTATCTTAGCAATATTTCTGAGATGAAAGAAAGCTATCCGGGTAAGACAGACAAGACAGAACCCTGTGGACACCAAACTTTACCTCAGTATGTCTAGAAATATCACCATTTACATCAACATACTGATAGCGATCAATTAAATAAGACCTGAGCCAGGAGAGGGCCGTTCCCTTAACTCCCACAACATTTTCTAGTCTATCCAGAAGAATGGAATGATCAATGACATCAAATGCTGCACTAAGGTCAAGCAACACAAGCAGCGAGACACAGCCCTGATCAGACGCCAACAGTAGGTCGTTTACTACTTTAACCAGAGCTGTCTCTGTGCTATGATGAGGTCTAAATCCTGACTGATACATTTCATGGATGTTATTCCTACAGTGGTGCTTGAAAGTTTGTGAACCCTTTAGAATTTTCTATATTTCTGCATAAATATGACCTAAAACATCATCAGATTTTCACGCAAGTCCTAAAAGTAGATAAAGAGAACCCAGTTAAACAAATGGGACAAAAATATTATACTTGGTCGTTTATTTATTGAGGAAAATTATCCAATATTACATATCTGTGAGTGGCAAAAGTATGTGAACCTTTGCTTTCAGTATCTGGTGTGACCCCCTTGTGCAGCAATAACTGCAACTAAATGTTTCCAGTAACTGTTGATCAGTCCTGCACACCGGCTTGGAGGAATTTTAGCCCGTTCCTCCGTACAGAACAGCTTCAACTCTGGGATGTTGGTGGGTTTCCTCACATGAACTGCTCGCTTCAGATCCTTCCACAACATTTCGATTGGATTAAGGTCAAGACTTTGACTTGGCCATTCCAAAACATTAACTATATTCTATTTTAACCATTCTTTGGTAGAACGACTTATGTGCTTAGGGTCGTTGTCTTGCTGCATGACCCACCTTCTCTTGAGATTCTATTCATGGACAGATGTCCTGACATTTTCCTTTAGAATTCGCTGGTATAATTCAGAATTCATTGTTCCATCAATGATGGCAAGCCGTCCTGGCCCAGATGCAGCAAAACAGGCCCAAACCATGATACTACCACCACCATGTTTCACAGATGGGATAAGGTTCTTATGCTGGAATGCAGTGTTTTCCTTTCTCCAAACATAATGCTTCTCATTTAAACCAAAAAGTTCTATTTTGGTCTCATCCTCCCACAAAACATTTTTCCAATAGCCTTCTGGCTTGTCCATGTTATCTTTAGTAAACTGCAGATGAGCAGCAATGTTCTTTTGGAGAGCAGTGGCTTTCTCTTTGCAACCCTGCCATGCACACCATTGTTGTTGTTAGGGTTTTGCTGGGATTCGAACCTGGTTCGTTGGTGTAATGATCCAGCAAACCCCCACTAGGCCACCAGGGGAATGACTCAAATGCAGAGGCGTGAGGCGGAAGTAGAAAAAGTAACAAAAGGTTTATTTATACTATGTACACTATATACAATCCAGGGCAAAACAAAAAACAAAAACAAAGAGTATAATTCAAAAAGAAAAAGGCAAAAATGCAAAAGCTCAGAAGATCCACAAAACACAGTACAAAGGAAACTGGAGATAAACATAACAGCACAAAGACTCCGTGACAGAAGGACTGAACTCAGGGGTATAAATACACAAACTAATTAAGGACACAGGTGAAGATAATCAGGACAAACAGGCAATTAACAAAAACACAAAACACAGGAACAGTGGCGGCCTCTAGAGGCCAAAATAAACATGACACGAAAAGGAAATAACAGCGGCCTCTAGAGGCCAAAACAGTCCAAGTCCTAACAGGACCCCCCCCCTCTAGGAGCGTCTCCTGACGTTCCCAGGGCGATCCGGATGGGCCGAATGGAAGTCCCGACACAGTTCTTTATCTAGGACATCCCGAGCAGGAACCCAGCAGCGCTCCTCAGGACCATAGCCCTCCCAGTCCACCAGGTATTGCAACCCGCCGCGGACCCGGCGGGAGTCAAGCAGGCGATGCACAGTGAACACAGTCTGCCCCTGGAAGATGCGGGGGGGTGGGGGGTTCCTAGGGGCAGGGGCATACGTAGACGCAAGTACGGGCCGCAACAGGGAAACATGGAAAGTGGGGTTGATCCTCAGAGTCCGGGGCAACTGGAGCCGGTAGGAGACAGGGTTCACCCTGCGCACCACCTTGAAGGGGCCAATGTAGCGAGGAGCAAGCTTGCGGTTCTCCACCCGCAGTGGAAGGTCCTTAGTGGACAGCCAAACCCGCTGCCCAGGGCGGAAAGCGTGTGCAGGTCTTCTATGGCGGTTGGCCTGAGTCTGGTTGGTTCTGGAGGTCTGGATGAGGGTCTTCCTGACCTTGCTCCAGGTAGAGGTAGGGAGGCTGGGGGGGCTCAAGGCTTGGTGGCGTTCTCTCATCCTGTTGTCCAGACGAATAGCATGTGAGATGAGGGTTTCGAGGTCACTTGGGCATCCAATAGAGGCCAGACCGTCCTTGATGGGGTCAGACAGACCATGGTGGAAGGCTGACACCAGGGCAGTCTCGTTCCATCCACTTACTGCTGCGAGCGTTCGGAACGAGATGGCGTAATCTGCGACGCTTCCTCCTTGCCGGATGGACATGAGCTTTCGGGCTGCGTCGGTACTGATGTCTGTCTGATCGAAGACCTGAAGCATCTCTTCAGAAAACAGCTGGAAGTCAAAGCACTCAGGTCCCTGTCTCTGCCAGATAGCAGTAGCCCAGGCTCGCGCCTTACCAGCTAATAAGGTTATCACAAAGGCAATCTTGCGGCGATCCGTAGTGTAGGTGGTAGGCTGAAGCTCAAAGGTGAGTTGACACTGGGTAAGGAACTCTCGGCACTCACTGTGCTTGCCGTCATACCTCTGTGGTGCAGGAAGGCTGGGTTCGCGAGGTGAAGAAGGCAGCATGGCAGGAGGTACTGGAGCAGGATCAGGAGCAGGAGCTGGATCAGGATGAGGAGATGCAGGCAGAGATGTCAGCTGTGCCAGGGTTTTCCCAATTTGCTGAAGCAGTTCCTCGTGGCGAGCAAGGGCCTCACGTTGGCTGGTGAGCGTACGTCCATGGTCGCTCCGAAGCGTGTCAAAGCTGCCATAATTCCCTGAAGGTTGGCCGGGTAGACAGTTGAAGCAGCCTCTGCTGAGTCGGTCATGACGGAGTCTTTCTGTTAGGGTTTTGCTAGGATTCGAACCTGGTTCATTGGTGTAATGATCCAGCAAACCCCCACTAGGCCACCAGGGGAATGACTCAAATGCAGAGGCGTGAGGCGGAAGTAGAAAAAGTAACAAAAGGTTTATTTATACTATGTACACTATATACAATCCAGGGCAAAACAAAAAACAAAAACAAAGAGTATAATTCAAAAAGAAAAAGGCAAAAATGCAAAAGCTCAGAAGATCCACAAAACACAGTACAAAGGAAACTGGAGATAAACATAACAGCACAAAGACTCCGTGACAAGAGGACTGAACTCAGGGGTATAAATACACAAACTAATTAAGGACACAGGTGAAGATAATCAGGACAAACAGGCAATTAACAAAAACACAAAACACAGGAACAGTGGCGGCCTCTAGAGGCCAAAATAAACATGACACGAAAAGGAAATAACAGCGGCCTCTAGAGGCCAAAACAGTCCAAGTCCTAACAGTTGTTCAGTGTTCTCCTCATGGTGGACTCATGAACATTAACATTAGCCAATGTGAGAGAGGCCTTCAGTTGCTTAGAAGTGACCCTGGGGTCCTTTGTGACCTCGCCAACTATTGCATGCCTTGCTCTTGGAGTGATCTTTGTTGGTTGACCACTCCTGGGGAGGGTAACAATGGTCTTGAATTTCCTCCAATTGTACACAATCTGGCTGACTGTGGATTGGTGGAGTCCAAACTCTTTAGAGATGGTTTTGTAACCTTTTCCAGCCTGATGAGCATCAACAACGCTTTTTCTAAGGTTTTCAGAAATCTCCTTTGTTCATGCCATGATACACTTCCACAAACATGTGTTGTGAAGATCAGACTTTGATAGATCCCTGTTCTTTAAATAAAACAGGGTGCCCACTCACACCTGATTGTTATCCCATTGATTGAAAACACCTGACTCTAATTTCACCTTCAAAATAACTGCTAATCCTAGAGGTTCACATACTTTTGCCACTCACAGATATATAATATTGGATCATTTTCCTCAATAAATAAATGACCAAGTATAATATTTTTGTCTCATTTGTTTAACTGGGTTCTCTTTATCTACTTTTAGGACTTGTGTGAAAATCTCATGATGTTTTAGGTCATATTTATGCAGAAATAGAGAACATTCTAAAGGGTTCACAAACTTTCAAGCACCACTGTATGTAAATATGAGCATAACTGCTGTGTCACAGCTTTTTCAAGGATCTTGGAGATAAAGGGAAGGTTTGATATTGGCCGATAATTGGATAGCTGACAGGGATCAAGGTCAGGTTTTTTAATCAGGGGTTTGATAACTGCTAGTTTAAAGGATTGGGGTACAGAGCCAATCGTAAGAGAAGAATTTATTATTTTTAGAAGCGGTTCAGTTACGTCAGGTATTATCTGTTTGAATAGACATGTAGGTCAGGGATCTAGTACGCAAGTTGAGGCTTTTGATGCCGAGATTAATGAAAGTAATTCAGTTTCTTTTAGGGGAGCAAAACTTTCTAACTGATGATCTGATACAGTTATATTGTTAACTACAGGGACAAGTGTGTGTTTGTTGTTATTCGACTGTGTAATGCTTGTAATTAAGTCTGATTAAACCCATCAGTTGAATGTAATGGGGAAAATGAGTGACTAGGAGTTCTCTCTCTCTCTCTCTCTCTCTCACACACACACACACACACACAGTGCTGTTTTTCCTCTGTGAGTGAACAGCGAGCTTAATGGGCTCAAAGTACAAATGTGGAGAAAGCACCAGCCAGGCGTGTTCATAAAACACACACACAGACTTGAATGATGAAACAATTTTAAACGTGTAATATGAAAGATATAGAATGCACAGATAAACATTTAAGGTGAGATATTTAAGGTAAGGCCCATTCAGACCGAGATCCTTTTTATTAACCAAACATGAAAAGTGCACAATTATCACGTCTGATCAGCTGCACTGCATCATCTGGAGCCATAAGCTTAACGTAGGCACCAGGTAACAGAAGCGTATATCTGAGACAGTTTTAAAAATGGTTCATATTAAATAAAAGATTGGACATTTTACAAAGCCTCATCTGTAGAGACAGACATGATGCATTTCTAGAACATTCCCTAGATCACATTCACACAAAAAATTTTCATCAACATCGTCTTCGATGAAATGTTTAAATTTTTTGGCAGCTCTCTCTCTCTTTTTCACACACACACACACACACACACACACACACACACACACACACACACACACGTATGTACACACACACTTATTCTCAGATGAAGACCAGCTGTGTGTCCTCAGGTACACCATATTTCCCCTTGTGCTCCTCAAACAGCTGCGTGAGTTCATCCATGTAGAGCTCGTGCAGAGCATCCAGCTCCTCCATGGAAGGCTTCTCATTTTTCTGCACTCTGATTGGTTTACCAACTGCAAACAAGTCACACACACACACACACACACACACACACACACACACACACACACACACAGGAATTAACTTTGTAAGTTAAAAATGGTGGTCATAGATAACGATTCCTAATGAGGGGTTTAGAGGTTAGAGTTTAAAGGTTAGTGGTTTAGGTATTTAGGTTTTGTTTTGCTTAATAATTTCTCAACATTTCTTAGACGTACCCACGGTGTTGATGGGCTTCCTGTAAGGCATGAGGCCAAAGCTGTACTGGAAAACACCTCGAGCATGAAAGAGAGGAAGAGAAACTCCCATGATGCCTTGCAGGCGGTCCTGTATCCACCGTAACCAGGTGCCTTGGGGGTTGGACACCTGATTGAATACTTCGTTCTCTCCAAACGAATACACAGGAACCAGGCTAGCACTGAAAGAGTGACAACAGAGTGCACTTATAACTTCAAATATTATATTTATTTTACTTTCAATTATTTTCATCTTTATCAATATAAACCATCATTTATATGCATGAGTTAGTGAGATATTCTGACTTCAGCTGTTTGCGTGAATGTGAGATTCCACATAAACAACACATACAGAAGCCATGGTAATTTAGTTAGCAGTTAATGCTATCGAGTAAAATTTTAGTCATATGGAACCTTTTATTAGTATTTTATCAACATATATGAGGTAAATGTTGATGTTCTGGATAATTTTGTCATGTTTCTACTGTCACTGTGTCTTTATCTTGTATAAAATACCTAAAGCAGATAGGTTCTACCAAGCTAACTCTTTAACCACAGTCATTAGCTAGCATGTTCAGCCAGTTGCTTAGCAACAGTGTTCTCACAACTTAAATCACTTCAAAAGGAAGTGTATCTTCCATAAGCTCCAACTAATTTCACAAGTCATGACTGCTGATTTTGTCAGTAGCAGAACAATGCTAAGTGTACTCACAGTGTAATTTTAGCTTTTCTGAGTCTTTTATGAATAATTCCACAACACTTCTGAGGTAAATGTTGGTGTTCTTTATAATTTTGTCTTGTTTCCACTGTCACTGTGGCTTTACACCACATACAATACATCACAGATATGTTCTATCAAGCTAAATCGTTATAATTATCTTTCTTTATAATTATCTTTATATTATAATCAATGCTAAGTGGAATTATAGCACCATAGAGAGTATTTTAATTCATAATTTACAAAGACCCAAGGTAAAAGTTGATGTTCTGGATAGTTCTGTGTCATTTTCACTATTGCTGTCTGAATAAAGGTTATGGCTAGCTAATTCACAAGTCATGGCTGCTGATTTTCTCAGTAGTGGAACAATGCTAAGTGTAAAACAGTGCAATTTTAGCTTTTCTGAGTCTTTTATGAATAATTTAGCAACACGTTTGAAGTAAATGTTGGTGTTCTTAATTTTGTCTTGTTTACACTGTCACTGTCTTTGCACGGCATACATCATAGATTTGTTCTATGAAGCTAAATCATTATAATTATCTTTCTTTATAATTCTCTTTATATTACCGTATAATAAATGCTAAGTGAAATTATAGCACCATAAGGAGTATTTTAATTCATAATTTACCAAGACCTGAAGTAAAAGTTTATGTTCCGGATAGTTCTGTGTCATTTTCACTATTGCTGTCTGAATGAAGGTTATCACTACCTGATTCTTTAGACTTTTTTGCTAGCTTGTTTAATGTAGCATTAGCTCTGGACTCACTAATGAAATACATGCCTTAGTAACAAAAACTGCTTCACAAATTATATAGTCGTACCGAGCAAAACCATGGCTGGGCCACTGGGGAAATGAGCAAAAAATCAGATTAGCTACATCTGTTCGGCTAACAAGCAAAAATTACTTAGCATCTGCTACATTTCTATTTTGGACAAACTTTTAATAAATATTTTAAACTGATCATTTGGACATGAATAAGTTTATCTGTCATGGAGAGTGATCGCATGCAAATCTAATCACGCAAATTCAATCAGAATAAAAACAGGATTTTTATCCAGTTTCTGTAAAATCCAGTTTAAAGGCTGTGTGTGAATGAGACGCTGATTAACACCAGATTTCTTTGTGATACAGAGGAGGATTATTGTGTAAGATGCAATCAGGCTGTTTCATCAGTCACATCTGTAACTCTGTGTGTGTGTGTGTGGGTGTGTGTGTGTTTGAGTCTAAGGTCAATGGTCAAATGTTCCTCATTGACCACTTACAGCCACACTGTTGCACAAATTTCACAAGGATTTCTAAAAGCAGGACTAACCACTGATTACACACACACACACACACACACACACACACACACACACACACACACACACATAGAGGTTGCCTTTACCCATGCTCCATTGCAAGTTTGATGAAGCCTTTCTTATTGGCCAGAAGGACAATATGAGTTCCTGGGTGAGCATCCAGAGCCTCTAGAGCTCCACCCACCGCAATGACAACGGCATTCCCACCCCCTTCGTTACGCAGCAGGTAACTCGCACTGTCCTTATCAGAGGGGACTAGACCTGCAATACACACACACACACACACACACACACACAGATTACAGGTTTAGATGTAAGTGTTTATCCAGGGTCAGAATTAGGTTCATGAGATTAAGGTTTAGGGATTACAACTGATGGACAGCATCAAAGAATTATGGTTCATAACTATGCATTAGAGATTAAGGGTTTAAAGATCAGGATTAACAATTCAGGGATTATTTGTCTGGATTAGAGAATAAGGGTTTAAGGAATTAGGGATTGGGGTCGATGGGCAAAGAATTAGAAATTGGTTTTCGAGGTTAGGATTAACAGTTAAAGGATCATGGTTCAGGATTAAGGATTTAGGAATTAGCGTTTAGGGATTAGAAGCCAGGATTAGTTCTTTAGAGTTAACAGTCAGTAGCTGAGAGGTTATGGGTCAGGATTAGGGATGAGGAATTAAGGGTTTGAGGTATTTGGGATTAGTATTTGTGCAGTGTCAGGATTAGGTTTTACATGTTCAAGGGTGAAATTTTTTAGAGATTAGGATTAGCAGATTAAATTTGGGGGATTAAGGGGTTGACAATGAGGTTATACATGTGAAGGATTTGAATTCAAGTGTGATGGGCTGTGTTTAGGCACTAGCTTTCTAAGGGTTGATGGTTTTAGGGTTATGTTTTAGGGGATTACAGGATTAGGGTTGAGGTGCAAGCAGGTAAGAACTCTGAATGTCAGTACCTGCGCACATGATGTAGTCTCTGAAGAAAGGAGCTCTGAACCACAGAGGCAACATGAGCATGTAACTCCTCAGGCCTGGGAAGAGCTGCTCGAATCCCGTTGCCTGTGTGCAGAAATTAGTGAACGCTCCGGCCACCAGGATACCGTGAGGGTGGAAGCCCATCACGTAGTTCTGCCGAGGATCCAAATCCACTGTTTTCACCAACTACAGCACAGAGAAAGCACGGGAAATAATACGTGTGTGTGTGTGTGTGTGTGTGTGTGTGTGTGTGTTTAGAAGGCAAAACACACAGCCTTAATCACTGTATATTTATTGACACCACAGGATTGTGGAATTCTGGATTCTGATTGGTCAGAAACTCTTGATTCATTTTCTCTGACAGTAGCTGTTTTTCCCTCAGGGTCTGTCGACCTTTAACACGAACAGCTTTAAACTGTCTATCACACACACACACACACACACACACACACACACACACACACACACAGTGAAGAAGAGTGTAAAAGGTAAACCAGTCAGATAAGATGAAGATTGTACCAAGAGTTTTCATTGCTGTGTGATAACAGACTCACAAACACACAGGTGATTGTGCTGTACGTGCTGCTGTGGGGGAAAACAAAACTCAAATCCAAACTTTAATCAGGGCTGAGATTTTACAGGAACCCTGACCACACCTTCACTGCTAATGCTCGCTCAGATATTTAAGGAAAAAACCCCACACTCTTTAATGATAAACCAGCTGTGATAAGTTTGCAGTAAACACCACCATCATGCTGCTAATACTTTATTCTCAGGTAATGCTGTATTTGTGAATGGGGTCGTGTTGAAATATAGAATTTTTTTTGTTTTGTTTTCCAAAACGTTTGTTTGTTTGTTTGTTTGTTTGTTTGTTTGTGGGTAGGCTACACTTGCACACTTTTATAGGATAGTATACATCCCAAAGAAAGAAAGAAAGATAGTGTGTGGCCATATTTCAATTATACCACAAAAAAGGAACTGTTTGTTTGTTTGTTTGTTTGTTTGTTTGCTTGTGGAGGGGTGAGTTACGCTTTGTCCCAAACACTCATCATTGGCATAAAATTAGCATTCAATAACGCTTTTAAGACTTGCTCTGAATGATTTATGCTTCTTTTATTTGTGTAAAGGAATAAAATGATGATGATGACGATTGCTCACCCTTTCTCACTCTTCTGTTGTGGTTCATCTTCTGTCCACTAGGTGGCAACACCGCGTTATTGAAGTCCAAACTGTCGCTTTTCCACAACCCCTCTGACTCTCACACAGGGACTGAAACTGTTCTTATTTACTACTCAACTGCTAATGTCTCCTTCCTGAAGGATTTAATGCTGTACATTTAATGACTAATTACATTTATTAAACTAATTAATCAGGGCATTTAAACTGATTTATTTAATAAACTGCAAGTCATATATTACTGTAGTGCACTACACGGGCTGGAACTCCTGGTCTCTATGTAGTACACTACACGGGCTGGAACTCCTGGTCCCTATGTAGTGCACTACATGGGCTGGAACTCCTGGTCTCTATGTAGTACACTACACGGGCTGGAACTCCTGGTCTCTATGTAGTACACTACACGGGCTGGAACTCCTGGTCCCTATGTAGTGCACTACATGGGCTGGAACTCCTGGTCTCTATGTAGTACACTACACGGGCTGGAACTCCTGGTCTCTATGTCGTACACTACACGGGTTGGAACTCCTGGTCTCTATGTAGTGCACTACACGGGCTGGAACTCCTGGTCTCTATGTAGTACACTACACAGGCTGGAACTCCTGGTCTCTATGTAGTACACTACACGGGTTGGAACTCCTGGTCTCTATGTAGTGCACTACACGGGCTGGAACTCCTGGTCTCTATGTAGTACACTACACGGGTTGGAACTCCTGGTCTCTATGTAGTGCACTACACGGGCTGGAACTCCTGGTCCCTATGTAGTGCACTACATGGGCTGGATTGGAACTCCTGGTCCCTATGTAGTGCACTACACGGGCTGGAACTCCTGGTCTCTCTGTAGTACACTACACAGGTTGGAACTCCTGGTCTCTATGTAGTGCACTACACGGGCTGGAACTCCTGGTCCCTATGTAGTGCACTACACGGGCTGGATTGGAACTCCTGGTCCCTATGTAGTGCACTACACGGGCTGGAACTCCTGGTCTCTCAGCATTTAAGTCTAGGCTGAAAACATATCTGTTTAGTCAAGCCTTTTGTTAATGGTGTTTATGAGGTAAAGGAGTAGATCTGGAGGGTCATCAGACATAGAGTGTTTTGGTAAACTGGGATGTATGGATGCTGTCAGTCCCCACTCGCTTGCTCACTCGAGTTTGTTGACGGTGCAGTGGCTGGCTGCTTTATGTCCCGGGGCGTCCCGGGGCTCCCTCATGCCTGTGTTACCTTCTGGCTCTCTCCTTTTAGTTATGCTGTCATAGTTAGTTGCCGGAGTCCCTGCTTGTACTCGGTGCAATATGTATACTGTTCCTACTTATTCAGGTGACATTGGGCATACCTAACCACCTGTTTTCTTTCTCTCCCCCCCCCCACCCCAAATCTGTCCCTCTGAGTTACATGGAGTCAACAGGAAATCTTTTGGTGGAGACGGTGGGGACCTCGACTGGCTATCGTAGCCTGCAGGGAATCGGCCGTCAGACATTCTGTCGCATGTCCCAGACCCGGTGAAATGTAACTGAATTGTCTTGGCCAGGCCTAACGGTCCCATCTGCATCTCATCATTGCTGAGGAGTGTGCTCCCATCACCCAATCAAGCATCCAGCCAGAGCAGGTCATGATATATTTTTTACCATATTAACATGCCATTGTGCGTCATGCCTGATGTAAAGACTCTCGTCTCTGCGAGCCTACCACACAGATTTAATACTTGTCATTTTTAGGGCATACCTAACAACGTGTTTTCTTTCTCTCTCTCTCTCTCCCCCCCCCCCCCCCCCCATCTGTCCCTCTGAGTTACATGTTGATCCTGGGATTGAGATGCTGGCCTCTTCTGCCCCTCGGACCTGCTTGATCCATCCTGGTGCCCTGTGTCTGGTCGGAGTTTTATCGCCCCACTCCTGTGAAGGACGGCCCCATGAGGACAGTTGAGGGTTATACCTGTTAAAACTGTTAATATTATAGTCAGGCTGTCTGTTGTTGCCCAAATGAGGATGGGTTCCCTTTTGAGTCTGGTTCCTCTCGAGGTTTCTTCCTCATGTCGTCTGAGGGAGTTTTTCCTTGCCACCGTCGCCACAGGCTTGCTCATTGGGGATAGATTAGGGATAAAATTAGCTCATGTTTTAAGTCGTTCAAATTCTGTAAAGCTGCTTTGCGACAATGTTTATTGTTAAAAGCGCTGTACAAATAAACTTGATTTGATTTGATTTGATGTAGTACACTACACGGGTTGGAACTCCTGGTCTCTATGTAGTGCACTACACGGGCTGGAACTCCTGGTCCCTATGTAGCGCACTACACAGGCTGGAACTCCTGGTCCCTATGTAGCACACTACACGGGCTGGAACTCCTGGTCTCTATGTAGTACACTACACGGGCTGGAACTCCTGGTCCCTATGTAGTACACTACACGGGCTGGAACTCCTGGTCTCTATGTAGTACACTACACGGGCTGGAACTCCTGGTCCCTATGTAGTACACTACACGGGCTGGAACTTCTGATCTCTATGTAGTGCACAACACGGGCTGGAACTCCTGGTCCCTATGTAGTGCACTACACGGGCTGGATTGGAACTCCTGGTCCCTATGTAGTGCACTACATGGGCTGGAACTCCTGGTCTCTATGTAGTGCACTACACGGGCTGGAACTCCTGGTCCCTATGTAGTGCACTACACGGGCTGGAACTCCTGGTCTCTATGTAGTACACTACACGGGCTGGAACTCCTGGTCTCTATGTAGTGCACTACACGGGCTGGAACTCCTATTCCCTATGTAGTGCACTACACGGGCTGGAACTCCTGGTCTCTATGTAGTGTCCAACACAGGCTGGAACTCCTGGTCTCTATGTAGTGCACTACATGGGCTGGAACTCCTATTCCCTATGTAGTGCACTATACGGGCTGGAACTCCTGGTCCCGATATAGCACACTACATGGGCTGGAACTCCTGTTCCCTATGTAGTGCACTACACAAGCTGGAACTCCTGGTCTCTATGTAGTGTCCAACACAGGCTGGAACTCCTGGTCTCTATGTAGTGCACTACACGGGCTGGGACTCCTATTCCCTATGTAGTGCACTACACGGGCTGGAACTCCTGGTCCCGATGTAGCACACTACATGGGCTGGAACTCCTGGTCTCTATGTAGTGCACTACACGGGCTGGGACTTCTATTCCCTATATAGTGCACTACACGGGCTGGAACTCCTGTTCCCTATATAGTGCACTACACGGGTTGTGACTCCTGGTCCCTGTGTAGTGCACATGTGTGTAATACGAGGTCATTTATGATTCAGATCTGTATATAAAGACACTGCACCATGTATGAATGTATGGTTTATACAGCTTATATAGGGCACTATACATCCAAAAGAAAGAAAGAAACAAACAAAAAAACAAAAAGACACAAGCAAATAATAAACAAAAGAAAGAAAGAAAATGTGTGTGTGTGTGTGTGTGTGTGTGTGTGTGTGTGTGTGTGTGTGTGTGTGAGATGTACCTGGATGGGGAAATAGTCCCTCATGTAGTGCCACACAGGGAGGCGGCACAGGAAGGGAACTTTCCTCCCGCCATGAGAAGGCGTGTCCCAGTCCACAAACCACCAGATGGTGTAGAGCACACTGACCAACCAGAACCGAGAGAAGAGAAGGTAGAAAAAGAGCACGATGCAGCATGGAGCTGGGACACACACACACACACACACACACACACACACACACAGGCTCGTCATTACACATACCTAAGTGACCCAAGCCCAGTGGACTGGATGTATCTAAACATATAAACTGTTTCATGCATTATTTAAAAAAATTAATTTAAACTATGTCAGACTGAAGCAGTGCATTCTGGGTAATCTAGGCTTCACCGTGATGTAGACAGGATCCCTCATCTAGTGCTCATAGACCGAAAGAAAGGAACGAACCTCACTCCTATTGTTGAATGAATGAACAAACACCTTTACGCTCAAACTATCATTCACATCACCTGGGAAGCGGAACTTATAGGTGACAGGAAGTCCCAGTGTGTGGAGATTTCGGGTGGCACAGACTCCCATTAGTCATGTACTTTCTCTAATTTACATGTGATGATTTATACACCATACTAAACTGGAGGTATTATACATTCATGACTTGTCAGTTACATGAAGCTCATGGCAAGAGGAAAGACGCCAACTTCACACACGTCCCAGCTGATCCTGTACACTTAATAAACTGCTGGTCTGTCTCTTTAAACTGACTTCTCTCAAGGACATCAGATCTTCATTCTTTTATTGAAGGACGACCGATCTGGGATTCCTGATAACGACGTGGTTGCCTTTGATCACCCGGTTCGTCTGTGATCGTGCTGTGGAACAGCTCACTGCATGCTGGTGAGTGACACTTTACTGCCTGAAGTGCTCCTTGTACAAGACTTGCAAGGAATAAAATCACATAAAAGTGGATCTCTCCATGCATGTGTTTATATTTTATCTATACTCACCCAGAGCAAGGAAGGAGAAGACCCACTGCAGCACGACGGCCGTCTGGAGCCTCTTCCTCAAGGGAACGTTAACCGGAGCGAAGTTAACCTTCATGGCCAGGTGAGTGAGACAGAACCGAACCAGAAGACATGCAGGAGCGCGAGATCAATCCGGAATATAGAGCTCAGTGCTCTGAGGTCAAAGTCTTCCTTCTCCTCCTCCTCCTCCTCTTTTTTCCACACCTTTTCTCTACATGTCCTATCTGAATCGTCTCCTCAGGCTGAGGATTACCCAAGAGCTGCTCTCTATCAATGACCTTTCACCCCAAGGCAAAGAGCTGCATAGGCCTACTCACAAGTTAATAATGTTCTGAGGTTGGAAGCTAGCAAGCAGCATTAGTAAGCTTTACTAGACTTTATTTTGACAACAGTGAGGATAGTACTAGAAATTTGGCTCACTGAGCATCTGATATCTGCTGTATGCCTTTCTGGCCACAACCTTCAGGATCTTGAAGGAAACAATCTGATTGCCTCTGTGCACTTATTGTATATATGTAAACATTTCTAGCAGTATGTGGAGTTGCATATTAGGCAGACGAGATGCTCTACTAGTTCTGTTGTTGTTGTTGTTGTTGTTGTTGTTTTTCAATGTTTTAATTGGTCTTGTTGGTCATGATAATCCCAATCCAGCCTCTGACACAAGTGGGTCTTGGTTCTAGACCAGCATAGTCTTGGTGCTGCTCTTGGACCAGTTTTCCTGGCTGGGAGTTGGTTCTTTGGGTGTCAAAAGTGTTGAAATGGTTCCAGATTAGGAACTGGCTCTCAAACTGCCTTGGTGATAATTACTCGGAAATATCCAACTCATAATTTTGTGTCCATTTTTCGAATTATAATTATTATTGTTATTATTGTTATTTATTATTTAGTTGAATAACTTTAAGTATTAGTCGTATTATTATTACTACTGCTTTGTGTGCAGCCTTCCCAGAGGTCACTCTCCCAGTTCCATGGCAGCTATGGCCATCAGCGGTGACAAAGACAAACCTCCACTTTATCACCATGTACGTATTGGCACAATCAATGTTCGTACCGCAAAGTGCAAAAGCAAACTGGCGGAATGTGTGATGCAAGTGAGGATGCTTAAACAAGACATCTGCTGCATGCAGGAGACCCGCATCACTGGCCAAGGAGAAAATGAGTTCGACGATCCCATCCTCAATGGCTGGAAGGTTCTCTACAATGGAATGAAAGGGAGGGGGCTGGCTGGTGTTGCTATTGTATACTAGCCCCACACGTGAAACTGGTTGATGTGGAACACTCAATGGAGGCAAGAATATCTATTGCAAGAGTTGTGGTCCGCGGGACAAAAATATGCCTTTTTTCCTGTTACTCACCAACTGAGGAATATGCAAGCTCGACCAAAGAAGCCTTTTATAATAACCTTTCTAGATTGCTGGCAGACAACAAAAAGTCTTATTATTCTTATAAGATCATTTTGTGTGGAGACTTCAATGCAACTATAGGGACTGACAGCCCAGGTGGTAGTGTACTGGGAGGAACAAAGACAAGAATCCAACAAGTTTCAATGGGAACCAGCTACTTGAGGTGGCCAAGAATAACTCACTGTATATCCTGAACACCATGTTTGACACCAGAAACGATACGCATAGATTTACTTACAAGTCCCCTAAGGGGTTTGAACGTCATCTAGACTACATCATAAGCGAATGGTATGTAAAGAGAGCCACAAAGAATTGCAGATCATACCCGAGTGTTAGTGACCCATTTGAATCAGACCACCGAATAGTTGTGCTGGACGCTATGTTTCCAACTAAAAGAAGAAGGCGTAAAATCTTCAAGAAGAGCAAATCAGTGAAGGCACAGCATCATGTCCTAAATGTACGCGTCCTGAGAGAATCTGACACCATACAGACTCAATACAGCAAGCGGCTTGATGAGCTGCTAGGAGACCTACCGACGCCTGAAAATGTTGATATCGTCAACCAAAGGATAGTGGATGCTATAACTGAAGCTTCTGCAGATATTATCCCACCGAGACAAAAAGAGTGTGACGTTAAGCCCTGGATCAACAAGGAATTCCTGAGTTTGGTCGCCAAACGACGAGCGTCATGTGCGCTGGCAGAAAAGAAAGAACTTTCTAAGAAGATAAGGAAAATGCACATTTCGCTCAAGAGGGAGTATTTCAAGAAAAAGGCAAGTAAGATCAATTTTGCTAGTGAGCAACGAGATACAGAGGAAGAATTTCGCCTTGCTAAGAATCACACGTCACTGCCGAGAAAGAACATGCAGTTTATCCATCCAATGAAATTACAAGAACATTTCGCCCAGCACCTCGGTCAGCGAGAATTTCAGCAGCAGCCTGAGCTTGTACTCCCTGAAGAATTTCCACATATACTCCCACCACAAAACCCGGATCCTGTAGATGAGAGCCCTCCAGACACCTCAGAGTTAGAACATTGTTTTAAAAAGCTTAACAACGGGAAATGTCAGGGCACGGATGGTACGGTATCTATGCTGAACAACTGAAATACTCCCAATCTACACTACTCCTTCAATATTTAGTGTTTTTGTTGGGTGTTATATGGATATGCCTGAAGATTCCAAGCGCGTGGCTAATCTCCACAATAACTTGCCTTCATAAGAAGGGTTCCAAACATCTGGCTGAAAACTACCGTGGTCTGTCAATAATTGCAATGATGTCAAAAAATGTGTCAGCTATTGTCATGGAGAGGATAAGGATGATCTACATACGAGATTATTTTGCTGGACACACAATTTGGATTCAGGAAAAATAGATCCACCTGTGATGCCATATATATCACTCGACATATTCTAGAGAAGGAAAAGCAATCACTGTTCCTCTGCTTTGTCGACCTTAAAGCAGCATACGACTGGGTCCCGCGCGAGGCACTATTCCATGTGCTAGAAATTCGACTGTCCTGTCCTAAATTGGTGTCTGTCCTAAGAGCCCTCTATATTGGTACAAAGGCTTGCATCAAGGGTGCTGTGGAGCATTTCGAAACGTTTGCTGGATGCCGCCAAGTCCCCTAATTTTCAATATATACATGGACTTTGTCTTGAGGTGCGCAAAGTATGAGATAAAGAAGCAGTTTCCAGACACTGGTGTGCTGATAGAGTTCCAGATACCAAATGAAGTCTCACCTCGTGATTATCAGAAGACAGCAGCAGCAACTGGGCGGTTAAGAGTGACGGAACTGTTATACGCAGATGATGTGGTGCTTTTCTCTAATAGCATCGAAGAGCTCAGTAAAATCCTCGCTATATATGACAACACCTTCTCAAGATTCGGGCTGCAAATGTCATATTCAAAAACAGAAACCATGGCTTTCAATGTCAATGAGTCGATCAGAGCTCAGAGGTCCCTACTCTCTGTAAATAACACCCTCATTAAAAACGCCAGAGAATTTCGTTACTTAGGCCATTTGATTACGAACACAGAAAAGTCGGCTGCCGCCCTGCACTCAAGAGTTGCTTCTGTGTTCCAAAAGTGGGACAAGTTAAAACACTTTCTGACCGATAGAGAAATATATCTGGACACACGTATAAAGATCCTAAATGCATGTGTGAGATCGCGTCTACTATATGGAATTCAAACTTACAAGCTGACAGCAAATGACCTCCAAAAGATCGAGAATGTTTGGAATGGCTTTTTGAGAAAGATGGTAGCTGGGGGATATGCTAGGAAAAATGCTCCCACACGATTCCAGCGAAGAAAAGGCGTGGATCCAACTACACAAGTTGAAGGGGAACTTAATTGGTCCTACAAAATATCTAACGACAAACTACGCACTATTACCAACACTGGCCACATAACAGACTTTTGCCATGGGCAATACATGAAATATATGGCACATGTGTGTCGCTTGGAAAACGATGCCTTGCAAAAGCAAGTATGATTCGACAAGCAAACACCAAATAAGATCTGGGCAAATGTCGAAAAGAGACTCAGTATGGTCCGCACACAAATAAGAAGGACAATGATGGATAAATCCGAATTCCACCGACTGTTGGACAATAGTCTTGGCCTTCAGTCGTGCCCGAGGGCCAAGAGTAGGCCATAGGGGAAAACATGATGATGATGATGATGATGGTGGAAAAGGGGTAAGAGTTAGCTTGTTTGGAACTAAACTTGCCCTTTTTTTTTAACTTACCTTAATTATTCATAAAAGGTTTCCTGGAGAAGATACATCCAGTCCATTTTATTATCAATATCTCATAAATAATGTTTGCAACTTTTCCACTGGAAAAGAAGCAACATATCGTACGTAATAAATGATACGTGGATACGTCGATGTGCTTCAAATGTGTAGTTTCAGGGATCATGGTTTAGTGTTTAGTGTTCAAGGTTAACATGAAGCACCAAATTATATTGTTCAGTATGTTTAACTTCAGCGTTTACACACGAATAAAACTGAACACTGAGCACGGCTGCGTGTTTACTATAGATGAGACGAGGCTATTGTGAGAAACGATGCTTTTAGCGAGTGGGAGCTAACAGTAGGGTTATGACTGTGAAAGTGTTTTCAAAATTTCTACTTTCCTGATGTTGCATTTGGTGAACTTTTACTCATATATTACTTTTTTGAAGTTATTTTTATTGGGTCATGCAAAAACCTCCGGCACCCAACATCACCTCACTTTTGATAAATACATGTATATTAAATAAATAAATCATGATTATAAAATAAATTCATTGAAAGATATGTAAAGTACTTTTATATAACAATAAATTGCTTAACAATTGTTGTAATAATAATTATAATTGTTAATTAATACAAATTTAATAATATTGTTGTAATAATCATTATAAAAATTAATTAAATTAATTAATAAAAATTAACAACAATTGTTGTAATAATAATTATAATTGTTAATTAATACAAATGTAATAATATTATTAAATTTGTATTAATTAACAATTATAATTATTATTACAACAATTGTTAAGCAATTTATTCTTATATAAAAGCACTTTACACATCTTTCAATGAATTTATTTTATAATCATGATTTATTTATTTAATATACATGTATTTATCAAAAGTGAGGTGATGTTGGGTGCGGGAGGTTTTTGCATGACCCAATAAAAATAACTTCAAAAAAGTAATATATGAGTAAAAGTTCACCAAATGCAACATCAGGAAAGTAGAAATTTTGAAAACACTTTCACAGTCATAACCCTAGCTAACAGCCAACGGCGCCATCACTGTGAACACAACCACCATCTGCTTGTTCAGAGTCCAGGAATAAAAGTTCCCTTTAGCTGAAACACAACACGAGCTCCTCTGATGACTGCATTTATTATTGGTAATGATGAATGTGCAGTTTTGTTTTGTTTTTAAGCTTACTGGCATCTAGTAGCTCTTTCAAGGTTGGTATTTTTATTATAAAGCTTCATAGGGTCTTATAAGGCTTGTTATGAGTTGGCTTAAAGGAGATATGCAGAACCTCATCTCATTATCTCTAGCCGCTTTATCCTTCTAGAAGGATATGCAGAACCTTTATTTTTAAATACATTTCTGAGTGGATAGTATCTCCATCCCTGATTCTTGTGTGCTGCATAAATGGGAATTTAAAAAATATATATTTTTGAGAGTTAAAATCAACCGCAAGGTTGGCATTCGAGCTGCCCCACTGAGCCAGCCAGCCCTGAGTGCATGATGTCAGAGTGGTAACCGGTTTTAAGGCCGAGGCCTTTGACGGCTATAGACCAAAGACAGACTCGGCAGGCGAGAGCGGTTGCAATGGCCTCTTCGTTCAGATTTATTGGAAATTCTTCAGATTCCTCAGATAGTAATACATCTGACTGTGATAGTCCTGAAATTGGAGTGTGTGTATGTGGTACTGCTATACACGTAGAACCATATCAGTTTGAACCATTGGAAAGTGAATCCGATAGTAACACGTCGGCCACGGAGGCCCCCACCTTACGAAATACAGCCAAAGAACAAAGCCGTCGAGAGAATTGTATGGAATTGAACTGACAGTCTCATGTGACTCTCATTAAAACAGGATAGGCGTTATAACTTATGCAATGTACATGCATGCATTTTCACTGATTAAACATAAAAGGCTAATTAAATAATCAGATGAACTGAGACAATCACATTCTGAAGCAAATTAAATAATCTTATACCGGTAACTTAAATACACAATACAAGTTACATGTATTAATCTAAACGCAGGTAAACAACGAGTGTTGTTGTTGTTGTTGTTATGTAACCAAATGAGAGTCGCATCTTACCCATCTGTGTTCTCGCTTCTTGAAGGCCGATCTCGTGGCCGATTGTTTTGAAACAATGTGACTTTCAGTTCTTCGTTCAGTCGCTTCTTCCACGTAAGGGTGAGATATTGCTGCTGAGGCAAGCATATCCAGCGGAAGAAAAAAATAGCATATCCAGTGGAGAAATCTGACGACTGGTCCACTCATTCTCCATTTTCTCCATACTGAATACTCCGCCATTACTGCTCAGTTCACACTCCGGGAGAACTGCTGCAACTGAACTTACTTTCCTTTTCTCGTAGTTTTCTTTTCCTTTAATTGTTGGTACTGCACCCTCTGTCAATACGGACTTATAGCCAACGCTCCTCAACAGATCAGAGGTTTAGTACTAGTCATTAGTAAAATGTGGCGTGAATTTCTCGCAAAATGTGTCCAAATCTTTGCAGTTTGAACATTCTTGGGCCATGAGTGCAACTTAAATCCACCTTCTGTCATGTTGCTGCACCTGCCAGCAGCACATCTACGTGGCATGGCGATAAATTAGCTCAAAATGGAGGCTTGAAGTTGCAGTCAGCTCTGTGTTTTAGTATAGCGGAAATGGCGATGAGACAGATAGATGTCAAGGTCATTCACTCAGACCGCTACCTATATGAATCATTTTAATCGTAAAAATTACGAGATTAGATTTATTGTTAATGCTTAAAACTATTCCTGTGCCATTCTTGAGGTCTCAAGGCATTTATAAACAAAAAGTGAGGCCTTGGCTCTGTGTATCACCTTTAAAAATTACTCTGACATGATGATGGATTAAGGTGCACTTTTGGATTGTGCTCCCTTTGTAGTGCACTTGATAATGGACTTTAGTTGCTAATTCCCTAAATAAGTGCACTAGACAGTAGATACAAACTCTATCTAATGCAGTAAAAGTACACAATGTTATTTATTAATAATAATAATAATAATAATAATAATTGGTAATTGTCAATCATTTTCGGATTGAAAATATTTATATAAATATTTATAATCAATATTACATGAATATTTATTAACATTTACTTTTTTCCCCCCATCTCCACTGACCAATCAGAGAGGGTGGTCAGACTCTGCAAGGGCTCCTACTGACCAATCCCAGTGCAGCTAATTCAGAGTGGGCGTGGTCACGGAGGAGCGCAGGTTTGGACCGCGCACGCGAGGGGATGCTGAGGCGAGAGGAGCGCGGGGGGCGGGGCGAGGCAGGGAAGGGCGGGTCTGCTGCACCAGGCAGAAACTCAACCGTGGTGTTGTTACGATTGTTCCAATCAGGAACGTTCAGGAGTCGACTCCGATTCTGATTCAGAGTCATGGGAATCGAGAGTCATCCTCACTCCGAATCGTCAAGGCTGCATGCCCTTCATGATGAACTTGATGAACTTTTGATGAGTCAGATTTGTTGTCAGGAGATTTAAATGGACATTGTTTTCAGATTTCTAGGCTGTAATGTAAAATTACAGACTCAGACTCATGATCGTTTGATGAGATTATAATTAGATGCAATTTTCACATCATGACAAAAGTGCCATATTTTCTCACTTTGCATCATAGACTCTCTGAAATAAAGATACCATGTGCAAGACTGTACCTTTCTTTGTTGCTAAGGTGGTACCATGAAGAGCAGCTCCATGTTTTAACTCGGTGCATGTGGTACCTGTAACCAACAAGGCCTGTTACAGTAAAGCTCCAAAGGTCCAGAAAGTCCAGTTATGAAACCTACCTTCAATTATCTGTCCCTTGATGGTACCACCAGAGTGAGAAGGAAAAGTACAGTTGGTACCTTTCTTCCGATGGTGTATGAGCCGATATGAGCTGATTCAAGATTCAGTATTCAATATGGAAGATATACAGTGAAAGTCAGTGCACGGCCTTACTCAGATAAAAGATTACAGATTTGCAAGCATGAAATAAATACAGACACAAGGGTTTACAAGTATACAAAGATATAGACAGAATTTACAAACAAGAAAGATTTACAAATGTACAAAGATTCACATAACATAAACTGGAGGATAGTGAAGCTGAGCACTTGTGAAGGATATTGCACTTAGGAATAGATAAATAACATTACATTACATTCATGGCATTTAGCAGACGCTCTTATCCAGAGTGATGTACATCAGAACCAGAGCAGCCTGGGGAGCAGTTGGGGGTTCGGTGCTTTGCTCAAGGGCACTTCAGCCATTCCTGCTGGTGGAGGGACTCGAATCGGCGACCTTTTGGTCCCAAAGCAGCTTCTAGGCAATGGCTTCCCCCTTCTCATCTCATCTCATTATCTCTAGCCGCTTTATCCTTCTACAGGGTCACAGGCAAGCTGGAGCCTATCCCAGCTGACTATGGGCGAAAGGCTGGGTACACCCTGGACAAGTCGCCAGGTCATCACAGGGCTGACTCATAGACACAGACAACCATTCACACTCACATTCACACCTACGGTCAATTTAGAGTCACGAGTTAACCTAACCTGCATGTCTTTGGACTGTGGGGGAAACCGGAGCACCCGGAGGAAACCCACGCGGACACGGGGAGAACATGCAAACTCCACACAGAAAGGCCCTCGCCGGCCCCGGGGCTCGAACCCAAGACCTTCTTGCTGTGAGGCGACAGCGCTAACCACTACACCACCGTGCCGCCAGCTTCCCCCTTTATATAAATAAAATATTTATATTTATGTATATAAATATAGGTGGTGTAGTGATTAGCACTGTCGCCTCACAGCAAGAAGGTCCTGGGTTTGAGCCCAGCAGCCAATGAGGGCCTTTCTGTGCGGAGTTTGCATGTTCTCCCCGTGTCCGCATGGGTTTCCTCCGGGTGCTCTGGTTTCCCCTACAGTCCAAAGACATGCAGGTTAGGCTAATTGGTGGCTCTAAATTGACCGTAGGTGCGAATGTGAAGGTGTGTGAATGGTTGTTTGTCTCTATGTGTCAGCCCTGCGACCTGGCCAGGGTGTACCCCGCCTCTCGCCCATAGTCAGCTGGGATAGGCTCCAGCTTGCCTGCGACCCTGTAGAACAGGATAAGCGGCTACAGATAATGAATGGATGGATATCTCATCTCATTATCTCTAGCCGCTTTATCCTTCTACAGGGTCGCAGGCAAGCTGGAGCCTATCCCAGCTGACTACGGGTGAAAGGCGGGGTACACCCTGGACAAGTCGCCAGGTCATCACAGGGCTGACACATAGACACAGACAACCATTCACACTCACACCGGAGGAAACCCACACAGACACGGGGAGAACATGCAAACCCCGCACAGAAAGGCCCTCGCCGGCCACGGGGCTCGAACCCGGACCTTCTTGCTGTGAGGCGACAGCGCTAACCACTACACCACCGTGCCGCCATGGATGGATATACAGTATAAATATAAATATAGCACAAAATGTGGATATATTGACATTGATTGTAGTGTGTGTGAGAGAGAGAGACTTCAGAGCAGAGTTCAGTGTGATGATAGGTTTGGGATAGAAACTGTTTTTGAATCTTGTGGCGTGTGCTTTGATTGAATCGATTCTAATGTTTTGAAGAATCAGAGAATCGACTCTTTTTGGGATTGACTTCGCAGCCCTGGCTGTTGTGGATGCGCATGAGCGCAGCAGGACAAACTCACGGACCTCGCGAGCTGTTTGATGCGTTAAAAGACAAACAAAAACCTCGATTTTCAGCTCCATCATCATCATCATCATCTTCTTCTTCTTCTTCTTCATCACGATCATCATGATGGTTTTAAAATAAGGGCGTTTTTAAGAAGAGGAAATTAAAGCTCTTTGATCTCTGGACATTTGGCGTTTTGCTGCCGTCAGGGCGATCGAGACGCACGAGATCACGGGCTCCGTTTTCCTGAATCGGTCTGATTGCACCGGGGACGGACTGTACACGATTGAGTAACCCTGCGGATTAACACCTCCCCAAGCATGGCGTGGCCGTGTATCACTCGCGCGTGCTGCATGGCCCGGTTCTGGTCTCAGCTGGACAAGTCCGACATCTCGGTGCCTTTGGTCTTCACGAGCTACTCGGACGCGTGCGACACGATCCAGTCGCGCCCTCAGCCCGGAGCAAGCGGGGTCGCCATAGAAACGCAGCCTGGCGGCATTGAGAGCGCACAAGAGGTCGTTTCTAAAGGCCCGGGCGCGCCCACGACAGCCGCGTCCAGCGAGAGCGCGCATGGCTCCGTGATGCGCCAGGACTATAAAGCGTGGAAAGTGCGTCGCGAGCCGAGCTGCAAGCCCAAGCGCGAGTACCACGGACCGGAAGTGCCCTTGGCCACCGAGACGCAGTACCAGAAGGACTTTAAGCCGTGGCCGCTCCCGCGCAGGGATCACCCGTGGATCCCCAAAGCCAGCCGCACGGAGCAGGACGGCGGCGTGGAGAAGGGCCAGGTCGCCGACAGGGTGCAGGAGAAGGAGATCCTGAAGCGGAAGCAGGCCACCAAGATGGAGGGGTCAGAGGTCAAGCACGAGCCGCAGAAGCTCGGAGGGCGAGCGGCCGCGGACGCGCTCAATCGGCAGATCAAAGACGAGGTCGGCGCCGGAAGTTCCTACAGGTGAAGTTTATTTCAGTCCATAAAGGAGTTCCACTCAAACCCCACCAGTGCTCTGGGATGGCTTTCCCAAAAGCCTCTAAATGCTAAGAGCATCTTAACTAGGAGAGAGAGATCATTGTGATGCTCGCTCAACCATTTAACGATGCTCTTTGTGCTACGATGCTTTTCAGAAACTCACCCCTGCTCGGTTTAACAGAGTTCGTCAGAAATCCATACGAAGCTGATTGACAGGCAAAAACGACAGCACGGATAGTCCCAATTGACAGTTTTCCCTTGCACAAATACAAAAACATAAAAATATTGTTGCTGATAAACTATGAAAATATATCAACAAATTATGTATGCAATGCTTAAACAATGAGAAAAAAAACCCCACCTTTAATCTGCACACGACAGATTAAAGGAGTTTCTCCTCACATGCAGTCACTCACACACGTCTCAAGTTTACCTTTATCTAATGCTGCTCAGGTAATGGAAGCTTCTAGTCTCCAGTTTAGCATCATGCACTAAATCTGCAACATGCACAAGGTTCTTAGCTTCGTAAAGAAGTTCTACTCAGAACCCTTTGTGAACCTTTTCTATCCAGGGTTAATTCCACCAGAGCAACAAGCAGCAGCATGAGAACCTTTTTCTTTCAAGTGTACTAAAGCATCACTGCATGAAAACGCCGTAGATTAATCATACACAGATTAAAGGTGTCATTTCAACAAAAATCCAAATGACATCAGATTTTCTGTCGGGTCAAACGTAGTGACTGAGTGACGTCTTGTTTGTTTTGGAGCTAAGAGAGATGGAGAAAATGTACGGTCACAGATTAGCATCACGCTCGTGCAGGGAGGGTTTGAGTCGAACGTTTGCTGAATCAGTCCTTCAGAGAAGTGCATCAGTTTCCTTAGTTTTGCGCTGATGCTCCGAGGCTAATGTAAGGAATAAGTTATAGCAGCCGACAGTTTCTAGTGGATCATCAGGAAAACTGGAGAGGGTTTTTATTGGCTGGAGGTCTACTCATGGCTCCGCCCCTTCAGCTGAGTGTTTGGGGTTCCTCGCTTTCTTTCTCTGTGCTTGCACTGAACATCTCACTGGGTCTTCTGGTGGACGAAGAGCACATGACGCGTGTGTGTTTCAGTTACCCACAATGCACCATTTTATTTCTATCTAATATCTCATGCTCTCTGTGAGGTGCCTTATTATTGAGGCGGCCCACTGTTTACCCACAATGCACCTCTCTTGCGTCTCCTCACATCTCTATACGCTGCCAGTGCATCACCATGGCGACCGGCTCTTTCACAACGGCAATGAAGTAGTAAAGTCATAGGAGTGTGTGTGTGTGTGTGTGTGTGTGTGTGTGTGTGTGTGTGAGTGAGTGAGCTCAAGCAGCCGAGCCTCACAGCAGCATTTACTTATTTAAGATGTCTAATTAACTCATTATACTGGATTACACAATGCTGGTTTAAAGTCAGTGTGATTGTATGGTGTGTGTGTGTGTTGGGTTTTAGAGTCAGTACCAAGCACGAGATGAACATCAGGACACCAGAGTCATTGTGATGAAGCTTTCTGCATGTCTGTTTCTCACTTTTTTTCTTGTCTCACATGCTGATGTTGTTTGTCCTGTTTCTGTTTATTATAACTGATGAATTACTTATTATACACCAACAAGTTTAATTTATACTGTGCCTTCCACCAACCCAAGGACGCTTTACAAAGTAATGGCACTACAGAAAAACAAGCAAATCAAACCCCCCCCCCCCCCCCCCCCCAAAAAAAAAAAAAAAAACCATGACCGAGAGGAGACACAAGAAACAAAATGATCATTTCCATGAGCATATCTCAGGAGGAGGAATAGCAGCGAGAGAAGAGACGAGATTTAAGATTAATTTTGAATTTGGGGAGAGATGTACAATCCCGAAGACCCTGAACGAGAGAATTTGTCAGCTTGGGGGCCGCGACCCTAAAAGCCCTGGAACTCGTGGTGGATAGTTTAAATTTGGGGACGGACGACAGACCAGAGGGTGAAGACCTGAGACTGTGAATATGCTGCGATACACTCGAGAACATGCTGTTACAAGAAAATAATCGATGCCAGGGTGGTGCGATGAAGCGGAGTTTCTGTTATCACCCAGAAGTTGATTATTTTCCAATAACAGCATGTCCCTGAGTGTTTTATTCCTCTTACACCACAGCAGTTTACCAATGAGAAGAGATGAGATGAGATGAGATGAGATGAGACATCAAGTTAGTTCCTGTTCTCTGTATATTATAGCAGCTATATACAGTTGTTCTTTACACTGCGTTCCTGATGTGATTTTGTTATTGTCTCCTCTACTTCAGGAATATGATGAGAGAGAGAGAGAATGGAGAATCCTTTAGAACAAAAATCATGAGTGAATAAATTCTACCAGTTCTCCTTACAGAAAAATTCTGCCCTATAAATGTCATTATAAAGCTTATATTTAAATAATATTGGCTGTCTTTTTTTCATGGTATATCAGATATATTCAATTCAGCTAGCATGATACTGAACGAGTTGAAGACGAGTAGCTGAATGGAATATATCTGAGGTGGGGTTTACATTAGACCGTATCAGCGGATCATCAGATTAACGTTTTTAAAACGATTCGCGTGCACACAGCAACGCCAATACACGATTCGCGTGCACACAGCAACGCCAATACACGGATACGCTAATCACATGACTAATTAGACGGCACGTCACATGATCCCGGTGCATATCGGGCATGCGCAAGTCACTCACCACTTGCAAGTAGAAGGATGGCAAGCGAACACCTTCTCCAGCAGATAAACACACCTGGCTGTGATGTTCATGTTCTCACTGAGTTTAAGCGCCTGAAGGAGGTAAATAAGTTGAAATGTGTAAATAAACCTCAGTGCGGCTCAGCGCTTCCTCCTGCGCTCCAAATCACTCCGCCCTGAACAGCGAGTGCCCTCTGGAGGGTGCGCACTCCGGCCCTGTGCAGCTCACAGAGCGCGCGAGTGAAGTGCACGAGCAGTGATTCGGGACTGAGCCGCTGTGTGTGTGATCCCAACGCCAGCGAATCAGGAAGGTGGATGTCACAGTGACGTTGTCCAATGACGACGTCAGCTAGAGCTCAGCACTGCGTTTCCTCGTTCCTCAATGTTTACACAGCACCGGATCAGATACGAACTGGGTTGAATACGTGGGCCCTGGCGGATTCAAGTTGTTCCGCCTGTGGAGTCGTTTCCCGGCGTTTTAATGTGCACGGACAGTGCATCCGCGACAAAAACGAGACGGATACGGTCTAATGTAAACACCACCTGATAGACCATGAAAAAAACCATTATTATTATTATTATTATACGGGCGGCACGGTGGTGTAGTGATTAGCGCTGTCGCCTCACAGCAAGAAGGTCCGGGTTCGAGCCCCGTGGCCGGCGAGGGCCTTTCTGTGCTGAGTTTGCATGTTCTCCCCGTGTCCGCGTGGGTTTCCTCCGGGTGCTCCGGTTTCCCCCACAGTCCAAAGACATGCAGGTTAGGTTAACTGGTGACTCTAAATTGAGCGTAGGTGTGAATGTGAGTGTGAATGGTTGTCTGTGTTTCTGTGTCAACCCTGTGATGACCTGGCGACTTGTCCAGGGTGTACCCCGCCTTTCGCCCATAGTCAGCTGGGATAGGCTCCAGCTTGCCTGCGACCCTGTAGAACAGGATAAAGCGGCTACAGATAATGAGATTATTATTATACATACACATTCCTTTCGGGTGTTCAACGCATCTTTCTTTTTCAAAATGCTCTCAAAATCTTCCGTACTTAACGAAGCAAACCTGGTGGCCATGCTTGTTTACAAATGGTCACAGTCACTAACTCGCTAGCGCGGAAGTTTTATTTATGTTGTCTTGACAACCATGCAATATCGTAAACCATATTCAACGCTCGTTCTTCATTGGGTAGAGTGATTTAATACATGTAGGATAAGCGATATGCTAACAATATTGCATGTTATCAAACCCACTAGAAGGGAACAGAACACATGTTTGTATTTCATTGAAAAAGTGTCCTGTATGTATAATGTTTTATAATCTGAACTCTGATTGGTTATAAACACACACCTGTTAGAGCATGATGTTAACTGAATTCAGGATCCATGCACCAGGTTCTCAGCTCGAATCTCATCTATTTTCTGCATTGTTTTTTTTTTTCCCCAGGACGGAGTTTAAAGCGTACACAGATGTGAAACCGGTGAAACTCATCCGAGCCAAATCTCAGTACGAGCCCCCGGACGATAAGACCAACCTGGAGACCAGCTACAGCGCCACCTACAGGGGAGAACAGGCCAAAGTGCAGCTGGCTGATAACAAGGCGCAGGAGAGGAGGAGAGTGCGCACGCTGTACAGCGAACCCTACTTCGAGCCCACTAAAGTGAGACAACATTCCGCTCATAATCCTGCCTTCAGCAGTGCGTGTGTTCACGTGAGAAATGTAGAATTTGTAAAATGCTCTTCTTGAGGTCTGAGGTATAAAAGACATGTAGAGGTTTGTATTTTTAGTCTGAGGTTTGTATTTTTATTCTGTACTCGACTAAAATTGTATTGGTGACGATCATCATCATTTCTTAAGTAGGTGCCAGGGACGTCCAGTGAAATCTTTCATGAAGCAATTCATTTTATTTCTCGATGAGCAAAGACATTTTCTGAACAAACCACTTCCAACTAGCCGACACGTCGTTATTGCTTTAAATGCCAGTGGAGAAAAAAAATTAAAGTAAATCCCACCAGTTAAATAAACAAGATTGTGCAGGAGATCGCTTCATAAATTACCCACACCCACTTTCACAAAAAAAGTCTGTAATTAGTGCCTCTTTTATTAATTCTGCATTTTCTGGTTTAATGTTTCCTGGTAGGTGGACAGATTGAGTCTCCCGCGCTCCAAACCGAAAAAGACGCCATCTTCTTCGTCCTCTCATGGTAAAGCGCTGAAGAAGTCGAAGGAGAAGCAGTCAGGGTCGGGGCGCGGCTCCAAGAAGAAGAGCTCTGAGAAGCAGCGGCTGAGCGACAAGGAGAAAAGTAAAGAGATGAACAACAAACTGGCTGAGGCGAAAGAGTAAACACCACCGCACTTCTCCTCTCACTTCCTCTCTTCCTCAACACAGCCGCCGAGGCTGGACCAATCAGCTAAGAGCTTTTCACTCAGCGACTCTTCCCTCACTGTAGTGCTCTTCCTCTCTTCCATACTCATTTCTCTCTCTCTCTCTCTCTCTCTCTCTCTCTCTCTCTCTCTCTCTCAGACACACACACACATATCCTGATTTTGCTAAATGACACATGTCCCTGAATCAAAAGGGGTGGAGCTTAAATGAAATACAGTACAATCATCTGATTGAGCTTATCATACAAAACGATGATGTATCAAAGCGAGCTTTTCTTCTCAGGAGGATCTCTAGCAAGATGTACAAGCAAGGCATCAAGGACCATTCAAAATGGATCCAACTCTCATTTCCTGTCTTGTAAGATGCCTTCAAACTGCCCCCTGTTATTTCCTCGATACTGCCTTTTACCCATAATTCTGTACAGCAGCTTGCTCAAAAAATAAATCAACATTGTATTATCTTAAACCCCGTCACTGTAACCAGCTAAATTTGTTTGCTGTAATTTGCAAGGCATCTGTTCGCTAACTAGCTAACGCAAAATGAATGAGTTTAGTTCCGGCGTCTTGATGTCACACGTTACTGTAAATGCTGTCCTAAAATGTCGTTTTGAACGCAGCCATAGTATTTAGAATAAGATACCGGTTTTAATTACGCAGTGTAATAGTTTAGCAACATTAGCTAAGCTAGCTAAGCTAACCATCTAACATTAAGGATGCCAGTTAGCTCGATAATAGAGCAAGCGAGCTAATATTAGGCGAAGTATTATATTATGTAAAATTAATTAAAAGCCAGTAATCATGAGCCAAACTCTTAAATCAGTCTACGATTGGTTAATGAGACTTGATTTAAGCTCCGCCCTTTTTGATCCAGGGGCATGACAGAATCAGGACGTGTGTGTGTGTCTCTCTCTCTCTCTCATCTCTTCATCTGTGTGTGTGTGTGTGTGTGTCTGTCTCTCTCTCTCTCGCTCATCTCTTCATCTGTGTGTGTGTGTGTGTGTGTGTCTCTCTCACTCATCTCTTCATTTGTGTGTGTGTGTGTGTGTGTGTGTCTCTCTCTCTCTCTCTCTCTCTTGCTCATCTCTTCATCTGTGTGTGTGTGTCTCTCTCTCTCTCTCTCTCTCTCTCTCGCTCATCTCTTCATCTGTGTGTGTCTCTCTCTCTCACTCATCTCTTCATTTGTGTGTGTGTGTGCCTCCATCTTTCTCTCTCTCTCTCTTAAGATCGTCAGGTTCTTGTGATTATAAAATATAAAACGCCCCCTCATTATGCAATCACTCATCATTTGCATTCACCTCAGCTCCGCCTACCTGCCCCATCCCACCCTGCCCCACCCTCGCGCCTCGTCTCCAGTGGCGAGGATTCCATGGCAACCGCTACCCCGGTTGGCCCATGGATGGTGCCGATGATGCTGGTGCTGATGCTGATGCTGGTTCTCTGCATGGAGCGGCTGATGGAATGCATTATTAAGCTCGGGACGAGTTTATCGAAGGAACTTGGACTTGTTTGTGTCTGTGATGAATTTTATGCAGCATGAACCCTAATCCAGATCTTTCGGTCTCTCCCAGAACAACAACAACAACAACAACAAGACACAACCCCTTTGATAAACATGTGCATCCTTTTTGCCTGCTTGTGCTGTGTGTGTATCTCTGCCTGCCTGAGCATGTGTCTTTGGCTGTGTCTCAAATCGCGTACGACATTCTAGTGCACTATTAACGCACAAAGTGTCCTTACAAAAGAGGAAGCTTATATTACTCTACGTACTCTACATTACTGTAACTTATACATGACTGTCCAAAATACTAAATAAACGGAAAAATATTACAGGAATTAAAAAGGAAAATGATTATTATTTTACTGCAGTTTTACAAAATTACAATTTATCCCTCAATTGTAGTAAACTATTTTGTTCATTGTCATTTATTTATCATTTATTACTGTAATAAATTGTTATTTTGCGGTCAATTGTTTTCTCAAATAATTAAAAAATATATATATTAATTATTTACAAATAGATTGTTACATTTTATTTATTTATTTATTTTGTTTGTTTGTTTGTAATTTTGCACTTTAAATCTAAAAAAAAAGTCAAAACACATAAACACTGCAAATTTGAGAAGAAAAATTGTCCAAACTGGATTAACGTTTAATGTATTCACTCCCGTAGTCATGCATTTATTTTATTTTATTTAATAAGTTACCTTATAAAATTATCGTAGCTAAGTTCGACAGCGAGCTCTGTTCAATACCGTCTGCTTGTAGTTCATCGCTCATGAGGTGTGTGAGAGAGGAAACACCGCAACCGCAAACCAATTTGGTGACTAAATAGTGCGAGGTAGCCCGCACTAATCTGTCATTTCTTATTCACCTTAAACGTTGCTGTTCGATTGAGGCGGGGTGCTGCAGTAAAAAAATGTCCAGTTACCACACAGTGAAGTGTGTAGTGTGAGAGCAGTGTACAGAGTGCGCGATTTGAGACGCGGCCTCGTTTATTTTTCATTATTACCATAAAAGGAGTGATTAGAGGAAGTCCAGCTCCAACAGCGCTGTGTCATGGACATCATTTCCTCCAAACACTGGGGGGGGGTCGAGTTACACAGAGGAGCATTCGGTATTGAGGGGAGGGTCGCTGTTGCTACGACGAACAACTCGATCAAGGTCATGTGATTATTTATTATGGGATGTCGTATGGATTTGTCTTTTGGGGAAATAGTGTAGATTAGATTACAGTTTTGTGGGTGTGTTAGATAACAAGGGAATAAAAGACTAAAGCAGGAGGTGGTGATGATAAATGAACTAAAATTTAATACACACACACACACACACGATTCCCTTGATGGGATGTTGGACGCTCCCTACAGCTGTCCAGACGTATATCACAGTTCCTCTGTATTCAACCAGAAAAAGTTTATTTATTATTAATGATGTTTTATTGTGACACTGTTCCACACATCCTCCTCTTCATCCTCATGTTCCTCATCCTCTTCCTTGTCCTCCTTTTCATGTTCCTCCTTTTTCTTGTTGTCCTCCTCCTTGTCCTCCTTTTCATCCTCCTCCTCTTCCTTCTTGTCTTCTTCCTCCTCTTGTCCTCATTTTCATATTCCTCCTTTTCCATGTTGTCCTCCTCCTCATACTTCTCCTTTTTGTCCTCCTTGTCATCTTGCTCCTCTTCTGTGTTGTCCTCCTTCTCATCCTTCTCTTTCATGTCCTCCTTTTCATCATCCTCCTCTTCCTTCTTGTCCTCCTTTTCATGTTCCTCCTCTTCCTTCTTGTCCTCCTTCTCTTCCTTGTCCTTCTCCTCATCCTTCTCTCTCTTGTCCTCCTTTGCATCTTCCTCCTCTTCCTTGTTGTCCTCCTCCTTGTCCTTCACCTCATTCTCATTTTTATCTTCTTCCTTGTCCTCCTCCTCACCTTCCTCGTCCTCCTCATCCTGGTTCCTGTTCTCCTTCTTCCAGCTCTCCCCTCTAGTCCTTTCATATTTGCCACGCTGTATTCCCATCTGCTCATTCTTCCCTTTTCGCTTCTCTTCCTGTTCATCCATCTTATACCATCCCCTCTTTTCCTAATTGTCCCTACTCTTTCCATTCTTGTCCTCTTCCTATTCATCTCTCTTTCCATTTGCTCTCTCTTCTCATTGGCCTTTTTCTGTCACGTGTGACAGTATGTGTGTTGGATCATGTCCCAGCCTGCTGCCATTCCCTCATCTGTCTCTGGTCTCGTCATTGTTTTGGGATTTGATGTCACTTCTCCCTCATCTTCGTTTCCTGTTGATCTGATTCCTGTAACCACAAGAGTGTACGACAGTTTTAGCTCTGCTCATTATTTAGCGAACAGATTGTGCGAATGCTAGTGATGTGAAAAGAAACGCTTGTGAATATGTCACACTTGTTGTCTTTGGAATATTTGCAGAAAATTCCGGGTGAGAAAAGTTGCAGAAACAAACATGGAGCATGTTTGGGTTTTGGTTTTCTTGCATTTCATCGACGTTTGGGAGCCGCCAGTTAGCATTAGCGCTAGCACAGAGTAATGGTGGTGTTGAGTACACAGAGACAGACGTGGGCTTCACAGGGGGTCAACCGTTCCCTACACACCACGCCTGCTTATCACTGGTGCTATTTCTACTTCATGCACTTCATGTTAAAACAACGAAAAACGTGTAACAGCGGCGATGATGAACCTATGATCATGTGACCTGTACTTTTTCTCTGCTTGCTGATAATTATAGAAAATGTTGCTAATAAACGCAAAACGCAGAAGCCGAAGAGTCTCGCTTTGTTTTGTTTGAGAGGTGGGAGGGCTCCCTCTCTTCTCTCTCTTTCTTATTTTCATTTCCTGCTCTTCCCAACTTGTCACTCAGCCTTTTCACCTCATTCATCCATCATCCCCTCCCATCATCCCATGCTCCCTGTACTTCCTGTTTGCTCATCACTTCCAATTCACCCTTTCTTTCCTAATTATCCATCTTTATGATCCATTCCTATCATGCTCTCTTCCTTTTCACGCCATCTTCCCATTTACCCCAGCTCTCGTTCCCATCTCGTCCTCAGTCTTTCCATTCATCTCCTTCAGCCTTTGTTCCCTCTCTTCTCATTCATTCCTCTCTTTCCACTCCTCTGCTCATTCTTCCCACTCACTCTTTTCTCCTCCTTTTCTGTTCACTTTTTTCCTTTTCCAATGCCAATTTCCTTTTCAAGACGCTCATCCTACTTCCTGTTTATTCCTCTTCCTATTTCCTTCTCCTTTTATAATTATCCCTGTCTTTGCATTCTTCCTCCTGGAATTCATCTCTTTATTCCAGTCCCCCCTTCCTCTTTCCTTTTGCCCTCTTTTCCAATTCAACCCTCTCGATCCAGTCACACTCCTCTTTTCCGCCTCATCCCTCTCTTCCCCGGGAGCATGGAGGGTTTGGGAATCCACGGTAGGTGAGCGACTGTGTGTGTGTGTGAGATTTGTCTTGTGTTCCTGTTCGTATTGTGTGTGTGTGTGTGTGTGTGTGTGTGTGTGTGTGTGTGTGTGTGTGTGTGTGTGTGAGACTCCACATGGAAGAGAACTCCAGTAGAGCAACATTAGCGAATGATTAAATGCTAACACACACCTGTTGATGCCGTGTGTAACCTGAGCATCCTTTCACACAGCCATCTTAGTGCTGAGTGAGCTTTCATAAATCCGATATATCGTCCGAGTCATTGTCTGATATATCTGATGTATGTGCGAAGATGGACAGTATCACTGAATGATATCCAGTGTGATATCCACACTCCAGTCAGATGATGATGATGATGTCATGATGGAGGCTTTTCCTTCATCTCAGTAATCCGATGTCAATTTACACACATATTTACACCTGCTTTTATTTGTGAGAATCGTTGACTTTGATGTAGCTAATCCGTGGCCTTTGTTCTCGTCTCGTCTTTTTTTTTTTTAAGGCTCGTGCTAAAACAGCAGCACTACATTCAGCTCTGTCAGCCAATCCGAGATATCGGTTGGGTGCAGACGCTAAAGCAACACCTGTGGCGCTGCGCTCTACCTGACCCAAGGTAAAGACACACCCGAGACGAGGCACGGCCTTTCATTAACCCTTTAAATACTGACAGTCAGCACACACAACATGCACACATCATTCTCTTCCATATGGAGAGAAAGCGTTAAAGCTAAAGCGTTCGCTTGTAGTGTAGCGGTGGTGTTTTGTCCTAAAGTTACATGTCATGTATGAACGCAAAATATTTACCACACTGAATACATATTAGAACATAAACCATTCCATATGAGATCCACATCTCCGTGTGTGTGTGTGTGCATGTGAAGTAATACATCGTCTGATATATTTCACCGTGATTATCTGATATGTCCGATGTATTGTCTGATATATTTCACTGTTTGTGTGATATATCTGAAATACCTCACACATCCACAGAATTCAAATCGAAATATCTTCTGATCTGATAAGATTTGAGATTTGCGATTATGTCTTTTAGATGAGACAAAGTTGCGTTATTGAACATATTGTGTAGTTTGTGTACAATGTTTATTGTTTACAGTGAATCTGTGTATTAATTGTATTTTTGTGTGCGTTTGTGTTTTTGTTGTAGTCTCTCCTGAACATTTTGAAGTCTTGAACAACCTGAGAAACGCGTACACTCTTAAACTCAACTCGCCTAAATTATTTGTTTGATTTGATTTGATTCGAAGATCCTGAAGCTTGTCGCCAGAAAAGTGTTTTTAAGAAAATGATTCATTCAGGTCGACGACACTGAGCTGGAAAAGATGAAAAGAAATGCCCGTGGTGATGTCATATAATCAAGATTGAAATGGTCTGATTTAATTTCAGTGAAGCTCCGCCTTCCTCAGCAAAATCTGATTACAATAAATAGCCTTGTAATGATACACTAATATAATGTTAATAACAAAACACAGGATGTTGAAGGCTTCATTTCCACTTGTACTGGATGAAATGTCTTACAGCTCTCTCTCTCTCTTCCTTTCTGGCTCTCTTTTTCTGCCTGTCCTTGTCTGTCTGTCTCTCTCTCTCTCTCTCTCCCTCTGTCTGTCTGTCTCTTGCTCTCTCTCTCTCTCTCTCTCTCTGGCTGTCTCTCTCTCACCCTCCCTGTCTGTCTCTCTGTATCTCTCTCACTCTCGTTTCCTGTCTGTCTCTCCGTGTCTCATGCACCCATTTTGTCTGTCCTTGTCTGTCTGCCTGCCTCTCTCTCTGTCTGTCTGTCTGTATCTCTCTCACTCTCATTTTCTGTCTGTCTATCTGTGTCTCGCTCACCCATTTTGTCTGTCCTTGTCTGTCTGTCTGCCTCTCTCTCTCTCTCTTCCTGTCTGTCTCTCTGTGTTTCTCGCTCTCTCCTGCCTCTCTCTCCCTGTTTGTCTCTTCCTTTCTGCCTGTCCTTGTCTGTCTGTCTGTCTGTCTGTCTGTCTGTCTGTCTGTCTCTCTCTCTCTCTTTCTCTCTCTTGCTGTATGTCTGTCTGTCTCTCTCTCTCCCTGTCTCTCTCCATCCTAACTCCAGTGAATCAGAGTCTACAGTTGGACGCATCAGTGATTTTTATTCCTCTGGGACTTCTGGAGGAGAGCAGGAGCCACAGGAACCTCGCAGCAAGGCTGTGGTGCGCTTCGCACCTGACGTTAAATACTGACAGACAGACAGAGACAGAGAGACAGACAGAGAGAGACAGACATAGAGACATGTAATGTTCACTACTTAGCATTCTTTAAATTTTATGGCAATACATCAATAATATTTATTTTTAAAAGCTGTCTGATTTCTATTGATGATTAGTATTAACAATCCAGATGAAAACAAACCACACACACACACACAATCACCTTCTGCTTCACACCTACACACACTTTTCTCCCCGTGACCCTTCCACTCAGCTGATTATGGTCTCTGTAATAGAAATGGTTTTCTTTCAGGTGAGAACTGAAGCACATGTCGGAATATTAACGTACTGTATGTATATATAGACTGTGTGTAGTATATTATAATTATAAAAAGCACTCCAGAGCTTCCTTATAATAAAGTTATGATGATTATTTTCTGCACAGACTGTTTGCAAAGGTTAAAATGGTGCTAAGGGTTTGAATAACACTGTTCATATCTCAGAGAGAGAGAGAGAGAGAGAGAGAGAGAGACGCCATCAACACCATGAAGTGCTTCCTTAATGTACATCATCACTGTATAAAATGCCATCATGTGAATAAACACATTGAAATGAGCAAATTATCTCTGAGTCTAGTGTTCATTTAGATCTCATCCTGCCTGCACAGGAAGTGTGTATACCCACACATAATAACACTCTACAGTGTTTCCATGGTTACAAACAGGAAACATGGTGTGGCCATGAGGACATACGGCTCTAGGAATACAAGAGTTCCTTTTTGTCAGAGTGTAATGAGAGGACTGAGGAGATTTGGGATTTGCTTGGGGTTTTGTTTTCTCAATAAAAAAAATCCATTCTCCTCGCTAACCTGCTAACTTGTGAAGTTTATTAATTAGCAAAGAAAATCCAAGCTTGTCTGATATACACCGTCACCCTATATCCTGCTTCGCTAGCTAGCTATTCACTACCAAGCTAATTGTAGCTAGCATATTTCATAACAGTACTGAAACTGGCACAGTGTTTAGTCACAATGAGCGAGACAGAGCGCGAGGGAAAATGCTTAGCAAAACTGGATGAATAGCATGCTGCTGGCTAATTGAGGTTTTTCACCCACGTGACCAAGTCATGTGATGCATCGTTAGGCTGCCATTTTGGACGTCACGGCTCGAATCAGGTTGAATGCGAGGAAGGCGACAAATGAAAAACATAAAAGAAAAAGGAGCGAGATGCAGAAAACACCTTCACTATCCAGCGACGTAGGGCATTTACAGGGCGAGCAGAGGGAGAGGTATTTGCAAAAATTGAGGTTAGCAGGCTTAGAGAACGACGTTTACCTGCTTCCACCAGGATTGTTCACTGATGTACGGAAGTACACAAAGCCCTCGTCTTTACCTGACTTCGGCCCACATGATCTGTATACCTATGTCGTTAAAAACCCATCGCCATACACAGGTATTGATCTGAAAGCATATAAGAGTTTGGATGCCTACAAATATTTTGTGTCAGGCTGGGTAACATGCCTACATCAGCGGGTCGTCCCTGGAGCCGGTGGTCGCCATCTTATTACAGCTAAGGTTTGTTCACATTTTCATTTACTTTCGGTCCTCAGGATAAACAAAATGTTATCAAATGTCATTGAAATAACTTCTTAGTCTGTTGAGACATGGCCCGTTATAAATTTGCTGTTACCAGGCAATGACCAAGAACTGTATTATTAGGGTCGGTGTCTGTGTTGTAGCAGTGTACTAGCAGCTAGCTGTTAGCACTAGCTAATGTCAACAACATAGCAGCTGGTATGTTACTGTAGCAATGTTTACGTTCAGTCATTTGGATGACTGTTAAAACCTTTCAGTCTCAAGTTTTTCCTTTACTGGATTTACTAGTTTACTGTAATTATGATCCGGCAGCTACTTACACCAGATCCAGTGTAAATAGCTGCCGGAGCGCGCTCCGGCTTGCTCCCCCTCAAATTAAGCAGCGCGCTCCGGCTTGCTCCCGGAGCGCGCTGCTTAATTTGAAGGAAAGCAAGCCGGAGCACACTCCGGAACCTCGGCCGGAGCACTCCGGGAGCAAGCCGGAGCGCGCTGCTTAATTTGAGGGGGAGCAAGCCGGAGCGCGCTCCGGAACCTCGGCCAGAGCACTCTGGGAGCAAGCCGGAGCGTGCTGCTTAATTTGAGGGGGAGCAAGCCGGAGCGAGCTCCGGAACCTCGGCCGGAGCACTCCGGGAGCAAGCCGGAGCACTCCGGGAGCAAGCCGGAGCGTGCTGCTTAATTTGAGGGGGAGCAAGCCGGAGCGCGCTCCGGCAGCTATTTACACTGGATCCGGTGTCTGTAACACGTTTTTTTCAAGCTGGTTCTCCCTCTCTGTCTGCAGCGTTAGTATGTAGCTTGACCTTCAAAATGGCAGACACTGGGGCGTCACATGACCCTGTGACGTCAGGTGAAAAACCTCAATATACATAGCAGCTTTGTGTAGATATTTACCAGGAAATGCAACAACACTGCTTCATGCTTCATTTGATTTAACTTGGAAGTTGGAAGTCTGAACTTAGTATTATGAAATTTTCTAATGTTCAAAATACAAAACAGGAAAGAAAAAAAAACCCAGTAAAGCGTGTGTTTTGTTAGCGCCAAGCTAGCCCGCTAACATTTTCAAGCATTTATGATATCTCCAAACAGCAAATTTAAAGGTCAGGGTCAGTGTTATAGATTTATCACACAAACGTGTCTCTGTTGAGCGATCTCAGGTAAATACTCCTGTAAAGTCTGTAAAATATTTGCTCACAGTGTGAGCGGCCATGTTGTCATGACGTCGTGTGCTGATCAGGGTTGAGGAAACCTTCCTAAATCTCTGAGTAGGACTTCCATTTTTGATGATGTGTTTACTTTTGTTTGTCCTGATCAGAGGTTATGAGAAGCAGCACGACCAAAAACAGAAAGGGGCGGTCCTTCGTGAACATCACGTGCTCGCTGCTGATTGGCTGCAAGGTGCGTCAGTCTGAGAGACACCAAGGACATGGTGGAGGAAATGTGTGGATGAGGAAATACGAACCTGTACTCATGTGTGACTGTGAAAGAAAGGAAAGAGTAAATGTCAGTCAGGGATGAAAAATGTGTCCAATCAGCAGTGAGCGTGTGATGTTCAATAAGGCCCGCCCCTTTCCCTTTAGAGTTCATGCTGGTGTGTTTGCAGGCAGATTTACTGCTGTGCTTTTGATTTGTTTGTTGCTCTTAGAGGCCACTGTGTATGTGTGTGTCCATCAACCATCCATCTTGTTCCTGATCTTTTGAATTATTCAGAGCTCAGAAATCTCTCTCTCTCTCTTGCTCTCTCTCAAGCTGTTACCATGGAGACATTCTGCCTTTGCTCAACAAAGACACTGAATGAATCACCTCCTGGAAAAGTGTGTGTGTGTGTGTGTGTGTGTGTGTGTGTGGACATTCTCCTGAGACTTAGAGGGTACCATCTGCAGGATTGTGGGTGGGTGCACACACACACACACACACACACTTTTAACCCAACAGTGTCCTCTAGTGCTGGTAAAGCTGTAACGTGTTCTTTTACCACTTTATTGCTTCCTGTTTTTACAAAAAGGAAATCGGAAAAAAAATGCAGATTTCTGCACTGTATCTTTCTGTGAAACACTTTCACCCAGAGGTTCTTTGAACTGATTAGATTTATTGACCTGAATGAATCATACAGTTCTCTATTCAACTCTGAACAATGAGTATGCAAAATAGAATTCTATATTATAGCAGTGATGATCATCAAAATAAAATCATGATTGAAATCATATATCACTTTGTTTTTAACACATGATACTGTTATAAGTTCATATTGCTTATTTACATTCGTGCAGCAGAGGAATTATACCTGAGGAACATGCAGAGGAAATCGGATGAGATTAAAAAGAGATTAAAATACAACGAGAGAGCCGAGAGAGATTAAATTGGAAAGAAAAAAACAGGCGAATTAAAATCAACACCATTGAAAGAGGAAGCATGTTCGATAAGATGATGTAAATATTGCTCAGCTGCAGCTTGTTCTGGATTATATAAACAGAGTAAATGAAGGACAGTGATGGAGTGAGTACAGGACTGAAGGTCTTTAGGTGTTGAAGACGTGGTAGGTGAAGTTCTCCTCACGTGGTTTGAACTGGAAGTTGTAGTTTTTGAACTGTAAGTTGTAGTTTCCCATCCTGCGCCTGAAAAACAGCACCACAGCCGCGATTCCAAGCGCCAGCACACACAAGCCCAACGCCAAGAGGATGAAGCCAATAGTGCGCATGTTCCACACCGCTTCCTGCAGTATCACTACACACACACACACACTTGCTTATTTTCCTTGAACATCAAGTAATTTTTAATCTATTGAAAAATGACACTTGTTTATAATTTATTTATCATTGCATTTAATGTTCGCTCCTGTCGTCACTTCTATTATAGCAGCTATAAACATTCCTTCCCTCACTAGTCTCTCTTATTTCTCCCTCTTCAAGTTAATTAGACAAAAAAAATGCAGCTTGTTCAGCATGTTCCAGAGAAACCGCAAAAACAGCGTAAATTCTTCTGTCCTGAAGATGTCAGTGTCAGAAATGGCGAGCTGAGGTGAAGTGAGGACCCAAGAGCAGACTCAAGACAGGCAGTGTACAGAGAAAAACTTCTTTAATGAAGTACAGGGCAGAGGTACAGTAGGGCTCAGGCAAAAATCAGTGGTCAAAGAATGGGCCAGGAGGTCAAAAACACAGAGGAGCAAGTAGGCACGGTCAGGGACAAAAACAGGACAGAAAAATCTTCACAAAAACCGAAGAACACAGGGACAAGGGAAGTCCAGGCAGAGGAAGCAAAAACACAATCCAAAAGAACAGGCAGGTAAAATGGGGCAAAAAACTGTACAGAAAACTTAGACAAAAAACAAGGAATAATTCAGGCAGGGGGAATGGGTGAATACGGCGCATGGTTATGGGCAGAGACAGTCTTACAGAGCAGGGATTAATTACCTTGGAGACGGGGAAAGGTCCTATGAACCTGGGAGCCAATTTGCAGGAGACAGTCTTGAGGGACAGGTGGCAACTGGAGAGCATTACCTGCTGCCCCACCTGATAGATGGGAGCTGCCGAGCGATGTTTGTCGGCTTCCTCTTTAAACATCTTGACAGAACGTAGGAGCTTTTTCCTGGTCAATGCCCACGTTCTCCTGCAGTGGTGAACAAACACCTGAGTGGAGGGCACGGCAACTTCTTCTTGGACAGGGAAGAGTGGTGGCTGGTAACCCAGAGAGCACTGGAAGGGGGAAAGACCTGTGGCAGAGGTGGGTAAGGAGTTGTGAGCGTATTCTATCCAAGGAAGGGTCTTGCTCCAGGAGGCAGCATCCTTGGACACCATGCATCTGAGAGCCACTTCCAGCTCCTGGTTGGCTTCTTCCATCTGTCCATGTGTCTGAGGGTGAAAACCTGAAGACAAACTGTGAGAAGCACCAATGAGTTTACAGAAAGCCTTCCAGAATTGGGCAGAGAACTGGGGTCCGCAGTCTGATACGATGTCTGAGGGGAGTCCGTGTAGACAGAAAACATGGAGTATCAGCAATTTGTCGGTCTCCTTGGCAATGGGAAGCTTGGGCAGAGGGATAAAATGAACAACTTTAGAAAAACGGTCGACAACAGTGAGGATACAAGTATTGACACCTGAATTAGGGAGTCCTGTGATGAAATCCAGGGCTATGTGTGACCAGGACGGGTGGGGAACAGGAAGGGGTCTCAGCAGGCTGGCGGCGGGGGGGGGGGGGGGGTCTTGTTCCTGGCGCAGATGTCGCAGGCTGCCACAAACCTCTGGACAGCCTCCTTGATGGATGGCCACCAAAAACGTTGTCGGATGAGTGCCAGAGTCTGGGCTGCTCCTGGGTGGCATGCCATTCTGGAACCATGACCCCACTGCAACCCCTGTGCCCGCACAGAAACAGGAACAAAAAGATGGTTAGGGGGTCCATTACTGGGCCCTGGGTCCTGCTCATGGGCCTTCTGAACCAGGGTTTCCACCTCTAACAGAGCGGCCCCCACCAGGCAATGTGGAGAAAGGATGGTCTCAGGGGAGGTCGATTCCTCCTGGAGGGGAGTAAACATTTTGGACAAGGCATCGGGCTTACCATTCTTGGACCCTGGGCGGAAGGAAAGTGTGAATTTGAAGTGAGAAAAGAAGAGAAACCATCGGGCCTGACGAGAATTGAGGCACTTGGCAGTCCTGAGGTATTTGAGGTTCTTGTGATCAGTCCATATGATGAAGGGAAGGTCTGACCCCTCCAACCAATGCCTCCATTCTTCCAAGGCCAGTTTAACGGCCAACAGTTCCCTGTTGCCAACGTCGTAGTTTCTCTCAGAGGGGGAAAGCCAACGAGAGAAGAAGGAGCAAGGATGAAGCTTGTTGTCACTAGCCAATCTTTGGGACAATATGGCCCCGACCCCTGACTCCAAAGCATCGACCTCAACCACAAACTGCCGGGATGGATCTGGAATGGTGAGCATAGGTGCTGACGTGAACCTTCATTTGAGTTTGGAGAATGCCTTCTCGGCCCCTTCCCCCCAGCTGAAAGGGACCTTGGTGGAAGTTAGAGCCGTGAGGGGCCCAGCCACCGTACTAAAGTTCCTGATGAATCGCCTGGAGAAATTCGCAAACCCAAGAAACCACTGGAGTTCTCGCTGAGAGGATGGAGTGGGCCAGTCAGCAACTGCCTTGAGTTTCAGGGGGTCCATCTGAATCTGTGTGGGGGAGATAATGAAACCCAGAAAGGAGACACAACTTCTATGAAACTCACATTTCTTGGCCTTAACAAATAGTTTATTTTCCAGGAGTCGTTGAAGGACCTGCCTGATGTGGATGCGGTGTTCATCAAGGGAGCGGGAAAAAAATCAATATATTGTCCAGATAAACAAAAAGGTTAAGGTAGTCCCTCAGGACATCATTAAAAAGAGCCTGGAAAACCGCGGGAGCCTTAGTCAGGCCGAACGGAACCACAAGATATTCGTAGTGGCCCGTGGGAGTGTTGAACACCATCTTCCATTCATCCCCTTCCCTGATCCTCACGAGGTGGTAAGCATTATGCAGATCTAGCTTGGTGAAAATTTGGGCTCCCTGGAGTAACTCAAATGCCATAGATATGAGAGGTAGGGGTAACGGTTCTTGATGGTGAGGTCATTTAGCCCCCGGTAATCAATGCAAGGGTGCAAGGATTTGTCCTTCTTCTCCACAAAAAAGAATCCTGCCCCTGCAGGAGAAGAGGAGGGATGAATAATTCCAGCTGCTAAGGACTCAGTGATGTATTTATCCATGGCTTGCCTTTCAGAAGGAGAGAGTAAAGTCGCCCCTTAGGTGGTGCAGTCCCAGGGAGAAAGTCAATTCCACAGTCATAGGGCCTATGGGGAGGAAGGGAAACAGCTTCAGACTTGCTAAACACAGGTTTTAAGTCATTATACTCAGGAGGCTGGTGGGCTGGAGCAGCTCGGCGTGAGGGAAGGCAGATCTCAGGCATGATGATAAACAGAACTGACTCCATCCTAAAATGGTGTTGTTAGTCCAGTTGACGTGGGGGCTATGTAGAGTTAGCCAGAGCAGACCAAGAACTATGGGCACATGGGGATTGCTCATGACAAAAAACTGGATGGATTCAAAGTGGTTGCCAGAAATTCTTAAGGTGACCGGGGCTGTTTTATGGGTGACAATGGTCAGACCAGTACCATTAAGGGTCAGGACAGTGAGGGACGGGTTCAGAGCCAGTAGTGGAATCCCCAGGCGCTTGGCAGTGATCGAGCAGATCAGGTTTCTGTCAGCCCCTGAATCGATGAGTGCCTGGAGGTCGTGGGGCTGATTGCCATGGATAATGACCACTGGGAGTAGAGGTCGACCAGTAGGGGGCAGATTCTGGACATTGCCCACCAGGGCCCCTAAACTCACTAGTGGGCTCTTCCTTTTAGAGGGCAAGATTGGCAGAAGTGCCCCAGCTGTCCACAATAAAAACATGCCCTCATATCCCGACAGCACTGTCGTTCCTCAGGTGAGATGCGGGCTCGGTCTACCTGCATTGGCTCAGTGGAAGGAATGGGGGGGCTGAGGGGGAGCAAGACTAGTCAGAGTTCTCTCTTTCACCCACTGTCTGATCCGGGAGTCAATACGACTGGCGAGGTCCATGAGGCCGGGGAGATCAGGTGGCAGTTCTCGTGAGACCAGCTCATCCTTGATGGAGTCTGACAGCCTGTTCAAAAATGTATCAAACAAGGCATTCTCATTCCAGCCACAAGATGCTGCCAAAGTAAGAAACTCAATTGCATAGTCAAAAGCGGACTGGGCGCTCTGCCACAGCCCCATGATTTCTCTTGCTGCCTCTCTGCCAGACAGAGAGCAGTCAAAGGTTCGCCTCATCTCCTCTGTGAAATTCTTGAAGCTGGCACAGCATGGTGCATTGGCGTCCCACGTAGCTGTTCCCCACTCCCTAGCTTTGCCAGTGAGGAGAGTGATGGTGTAGGCCACTCAGGAACGCTCTGTGGGGAAGGCCAGTGGTTGAAGCTCAAGGGTTAGCGAGCATTGAGATAAAAATGATCGGCAGGTACCTGGTTCTCCATCATATGGCTGTGGGGTGGGAAGTCTCAGCTCTCTGATGCCCCTTTTCCACCAAAGCAGTTCCAGGGCTGGTTCGAGGCCAGTGCTTAGTTTGGAACCGGGTTTTCTGTTTCCACTGAACAAAGAACTGGCTCTGGACCAGAAAAACCGGAGGAAAGCGGTCCAGAGGAAAGAACCACTTACGTCAGCGGGGGGGGGGGGGGGGGGGGGGGGGGGGGGTTGTTGTTAAGACCAACAACAATAACAAGACCGTGAAAGAAGCTGCAGCTGTACAAATGCGAAGTCATCCATTATTATTGTTGTTGTTGTTTTTGCTTCGATATTCGCGCCAAGGTTTATGCAAACGTAGCAACGTAACTGACGTATACAGCGACGTAATGACGTGGCTTCCCTTAGCACCGCGAGCTATGGAAAAGCAAACTGGTTCTCAGCTGGCTCGCAAGTTGAACGAGTTGTGAACCAGCACCAGCACTGGCCCCGAACCAGCCCTGGAACTAATTTGGTGGAAAAGGGGTATGAAGAGGGCTGGAGCAGGGAGAGCGATAGGCGGAGGGGGTTGTGTAGGAGCAGATGTGACTTGAACCTGTTGTAGCTGAGTGGCAAGAAGATTGAGAGTGTTAGAAATGGCAACAAGGTTTTGGTTCACCTGTTGGATGTCTTGTTGGTGGGTCCCAAGGAGAGCTCCCTGTTTTTGCACTGCTGCTCTTAGCTGGGCGAAATCTGCTGGGCCTATGTTGGCCAGACTGTGCTGTCAGAAATGGCGAGCTGAGGTGAAGTGAGGACCCAAGAGCAGACTCAAGACAGGCAGTGTACAGAGAAAAACTTCTTTAATGAAGTACAGGGCAGAGGTACAGTGGGGCTCAGGCAAAAATCAGTGGTCAAAGAACAGGCCAGGAGGTCAAAAACACAGAGGAGCAGGTAGGCATAGTCAGGGACAAAAACAGGACAGAAAAATCTTCACAAAAACCAAAGAACACAGGGACAAGGGAAATCCAGGCAGAGGAAGCAAAAACACAATCCAAAAGAACAGGCAGGTAAAATAGGGGCAAAAAACTGGACAGAAAACTTAGACAAAAAACAAGGAATAATTCAGGCAGGGGGAATCAAGAAGACACAATACCAAAGGGTTGTAGCGAGGCAAGGAAACTCTACTAGAGACAGTCTGGCAAATGGAGTAGCTCCAAACAGTTCTTAAAAAGCCCTGGCTGATGGGAGAGGAGTGGTAGCAGGTATGGGAGTGCCACTTCAAGAAATGGCCTTCAGCAAGGCAGGACTGAATTCCTGGCCTGGATCTAGCCTGGAGCTGGCATGGAAGTCCCACAATGTAAGGCATGGATGGACTGGACCGGACTGTGACAGTCAGAAAAGTTACAGCTTTACCTCTGACTGTTATATGATGTGTAATACTGCACATTTGGAGTTTGGGGAAATGCAATTTCAATCCTCTGTGTAATTCTGTTACATGGTCTGATTGACAATAAAGTTCACTTTGACTTTGACTAAAGTGCTGACATTGGAGACTCCTTCCATAAATGTGACATAAACTTATATAAGTTACTTCAAGCCCCATGATGTGAGAATTGGTATTTTTTTGCTCTCGGACTCCCCCTACAGTTGCAGAGTGTAATTCACTTTTACGCCACTGTCGTAAATTTGACGTGAGTACGTTGCCAAAGAAACACATCGACTGATAGGGTAGAGTAATAACACAGGATTTTACACAGGTATGACTGTCTAGTTTTATTTATTGTGACATCGGAGATGAACTTTAGCATAACAAAAAGAATAACAAAGTTTTAGTTTTTCGGAAAAAACGTGTTTGGCTTTTCAGGCCATATACGTTGTTTGCAAACTGCAAGTTGAACTAGTGGTTAGTGTGTCCGCCTCTTGGGTCGGGTCATACCAAAGACCATCATAAAAATTGGTACCTACTGCCATCTGGCGAGGCATGGTGCAATACGAGTAGGTTACAAGAGGACTGGTCCCCCACTCTAACCCTAGCTACATAATAGGTGAGAGGCCAAGGGCTATAGAAACAGAGATCGCCTAAAAGGCCTGGTTAGTACTTGGACGGGAGACTGCCTGGGAAGACCAGGTCCTGGCACGGGAGGGACTTTGACATTGTTCGCTATGTGTTTGAATGTAGAGTTTGTGTGTAATCGACATGACATAAGCACATAATATACATAACTTATTACAAGCTTGCTGAGATACATGAGCAAAGATACAAGCTTTCAAGTCTTATTTAGCATGAGATTGTCAAAGACTGAGCAAATGTTTTGGCATGAGATGAATTTATTTATTTGCATGCTAGCCCTGAGCTAGCTAACCTCATGTTAGATTATTTTTGTCATGCAGAAAAATGACAAATCTCTGTGAGACAGGGAAAACATGGATACGTTTACAGCCTACAGTACACTGCAGTCTTTCATAAATAAGCATTAGCAGCAGGGATGTACACTCTGCCGCTGGATTGACATTGTTTTCCCGTTAGCGGTGAGACAAATCATGAGATCACTACTTAAGAATAGTAGCATGCTAACTAGCGTAACCAGAACCATACTAACCCTGACATATCTAATGCTGGGGGATGAAATAAAGCTTGGATGTCTCTGACACAAAGTGATACAAACTTAGGTAGCAAGCTCACCAACAAAGTTGGACACAAGAGCACTTATTACCAATACCGGTGTCTGAGTGTTAACAAGCAATAACATATTCGAGTGAGTGCATTAATTTAAACCTGTGGACTTTGTTAAACTCTCACATCTTGACATTCCATACTGATTTATAGCCGTGGATTATTAAACACAGTAGAGTGAATGTGACAGATGAGCTCCTCACCCAGTTGCGGCTTCAGTAGAGGACCATATGAGGTTGTAGCTACTCCGACCGTGTTAGCACCTCTGGAGGTTTTCGCCAGTCGGGCAACCGTGTTACAATCCTAATGCAGAGTAATTCAATAATAAAACAGCCATCTCATGCTGTTCTGCTGACACACAATGTATTAATGTGACAGTTAATGGCAATGTCAGTCAGGTTCCAATATTTCAACAACAATTAAAGAAGCCTCTGCTAAAATTAGTTGAAATTAAAATTGATTGAAATTCTTACATCAGAAGAGTCACATGGACAGTTTCCTGTGTGATGATTATTATCGTTATGAATGTGAATTAATCCCAAATGAAAGGTGTGAATAAACTCACAGGGCGGCACATGGCTGTGGACGTCTCGATGCAGATATGGATCTGAAAGTGCAGGTACATGATCTCAAATTCCACCAGATGGTAAAGATTTACAGCCAGCAGAGAGCGAGTGGATTCACCATTCTCCAGCACCTTGATGTTTTTGTCGGGGACAGGACAACTACAGATAGAGAAAGAGATGTATACAAATATCTAAATAAATAATATTGTTTTATATTTAGTTAATTTATTGTCAATATTTTAGTTTACCCATTCATTTTTTTAAATTATTTTTCTTTTAAATCAATTAATTGATATTCATGTATATTAATTCAGATATTTTAATTATTGATAATTTATATGATGATTTGTTATATAATAGTTTCAATTCAATTTGATTTATTTATGTATGATTTTATTGCTTTATGTTTATTTTTGTACATATATAATTATAATTTAATTATATATATATATATATATATATATATATATATATATATATATATATATATATATATATATATATATATATGTATGTATGTATAATTATTATAGTACAAAGAAAAATAAAGCTTTAAACTGTTATTAAAGGGTCTAAGTTAATGTCATTTTCAAGGCATAATTAAAGCGTAAAATGTGCATTATACATTTAATTAAAAGAAGAAAGAGAAAAAAGCCAAAATATTTGGAAATATACAAAAAGTAAAGGATAAAATTAAAAATGTGATAAGGTAAAATAAGGCAGTGCGTACATTTTCTTTCAGAGAGTAAGAAAGAAAAAGTAAAAAAAAAAACAGTTCACTTACATTCATTTTTGAAATATATATTCAATCATAAAATTATTTACAGAGATAAATAAAAGGAAAAGAACTCTGTTTATAAATAAATAAGAATGAAAAAGAAGGATGAAATTTGACAATATATAAAGATTAAAATGTTTGGACAAAGTGCAGCAAAATAAGGTAGTTCAGTGCAGAACAAAAAATAGTGAATGAGCAAAAAGGGCCAAGCATTTCTTACTTGAGAGGGAAAGAAAGACAGACAGTCAGACAGACAGGCAGAAAGACAGACAGTCATAGAGATACACAGACAAGCAGACAGATAAACAGACAGATAGTCAGACAGTCAGATAAGCAGTCAGACAGATGGTCAGACAGACAGACAGACAAGCAGTCAAATAAGCAGTCAGACAGACAGTTAGACAGACAGTCAGACAAGCAGTCAGACAGACAGGTGAGATGTGTGCAGTAGATTCAGTGCGGACCCGTTTTCCAGGAAGACTATGCTGGGCAGCTCGGCTGGGTTGTTGCTGGGATTGGCCCAGCATTTATAAATGACCACTTTAATCTGCGACAAGTTGGAGTTCAGCCCCGCCTCAATGATGACCTCATCTTCAGGGGACAGGGTGTAGTTCTGAGGCAGAGGGTACGTCCCGTTCAACAATCGCACTGTCACCTGGTACATTCCAGATCCCTCCACCACACTGGTCACATTGTTAGTCATATTGTACCTGAACAAAGACAGAAATAAATTCAAGATTCAAGATGTTTATTTGTCATATACACAATAACAGACACAGCAGTTAATATTATATATATATATATATATATATATATATATATATATATATATATATATATATATATATATATAAAATTTTAGAGTTGTGATGCACTAAAATATAAAGGGCCACGCTGGGAATCGGTACTGCTCAGTACTACAGGAAAGGTTACAGCCTATCAGTGTGTTCAGCAGCTCAGCAGCAGGGGAGGATGCGGTTGCCATGGCAGTGTAGTACCCGGAGGAACTGTTTCCTGTGGAGATGATAAAACTGTTGATGTAGGTGCAGATGACAGGAACCTGGAGCTGAGCTTCCATGCTATACAGAGTGACCTGCACTGTGCTGTTCTGGCTGTTATTCTGGAAAAAAGAGAATAAAAATAAAACAATAATCAGAACATGTACAGCATGGTCAGTAGGTGCGGTGTGGACGAAATAATGTGGCCCTTGTCCACTTTCTTTGATATAAAACCAATTTTATTGGACTAATAAAGTGTTCATTTTTTTTATTTTCTTATGTTATTAATTAATAACAAGAGCATATACTTAATTTTAGTTTTTAATCCAGTACTGTTGCAAAAAACTTCATGTGGCTGTTCCACAAAAAAAAACACCTACAAACCCCTGACCCCCCCAAATTCAGGTTCTATGAATGTGCAAATTTTATATTTGCAAATTGAAATTTTTATCCTCAAGTGAATGCAATGAAATCACTGCAGCCTTTTTTTTTTCAGTTGAATTATTTCATGAATTTCTTAATCATATATGAATTTCCTAAATTGTATAGAACACCTTTTATAAAATGCAGAAAAGGATTCTTTTTGGTAAAGAGCAAGCGATAATCAGTTATACAATACACCATGATATTCATCATGCACAATACTGTAATTATTTTAATAATAATTTTGATGTTCATTTGTAAGTTTGGGCGGCACGGTGGTGTAGTGGTTAGTGCTGTCGCCTCACAGCAAGAAGGTCCGGGTTCGAGCCCCGTGGCCGGCGAGGGCCTTTCTGTGTGGAGTTTGCATGTTCTCCCCGTGTCCGCGTGGGTTTCCTCCGGGTGCTCCGGTTTCCCCCACAGTCCAAAGACATGCAGGTTAGGTTAACTGGTGACTCTAAATTGACCGTAGGTGTGAATGTGAGTGTGAATGGTTGTCTGTGTCTATGTGTCACCCCTGTGATGACCTGGCGACTTGTCCAGGGTGTACCCCGCCTTTCGCCCGTAGTCAGCTGGGATAGGCTCCAGCTTGCCTGCGACCCTGTAGAACAGGATAAAGCGGCTTGAGATAATGAGATGAGAGATGAGATGAGATTTGTAAGTTTGCTTGGGATTTTTGTCTTACGTAATTGCTTAACTTGATTCCCACATGACTTTTTATGACTTTATTTTGAGACATTTTGTTGAATGCTGGATTCTGATTGGGCAGAAGGTGTTGATTAATTTCCTAGAACAGCAGCTCTGACAGTAGTGCAGGTTTATATGAATGCACTCATTAAAAGCTCATTCACAGGGGTGTATACAGTGGATGCTCCACACAATATTTAACTGTTGGCAAATAGCTTTACTAAAAGAAGAATCAAGAATCATCGCCTTGGGGACATGCTGTTATAGGAATATCATCAACTTCAGCTTGGTAACAGTAACTTCACTTCATCACCCCACACTATTGTGGATTATTTTCCTGTAACAGCACCAAATAAAGTGATTTATTCCTTACTAGATGCCTCATTACTTTACATTTAGTATTTAAAGTTTCTTGATGCCCAAGCATAGAGACATGTTTTGGATCATTTTCCTCAATATTTTATAATTGTTATAATAATTATAAGATGGCAAAGGTATTCTAAAATGGGCATTTAGCTGCCACTGCTATAGAGAACGGGGGAGGGGGGGGGGGGGGGAGATATCTTTTGCACTTACCCCTAGTTGTGTTCCACACATTCCCCAGACCATGTAGAAGCTGACGTGGGTGGTGTTCCTCTCAGTCAGGTTACAGTTGGGCATGCCCAGGTACAGTGAGGACTCAGAGATGTGCTTCAGCTCCAAGAAATTTCGTGACACGTATATGACCATGAACCCGAGTCCGCACTCCACCGTGATGGACTCCATTGGAGATGTTTGTGACGTGGAGGAGAGGAAGGTCAAAGTTGGTGCAGATATAGTGGAGGTTAAAGCTGTTGTTTCAGTGGATTGGGTGATGGAAGTGGTGAACAGTGGTGTAGAAGAAGTAGTGGTGGATGGTGTGGTTGTTAATTCAGTGGATTTGTTAGGACATAGCACTACTGTTGATGAAGTGACTGTTGCATTGATGCCTTGCGTTACAGATATGGAGTCTGTGGATGTAGATGATGATGATGATGTGGTTTCAATCATGGTAGGAATGGATGTGGTCATGGTTGTAGTTGTGAGAGAGCTCGTCCTGAATAATGTCGAGATTACCATTGTAGATGGACTTGGGGTGTTTGGAGAAGAAGTGGAAGTTGTCACACTGTTGGCTGGAAATGGATAAAAAAATGGAAGATGGATGTACATCAGTTTAAGTAGAAAGAGCCTGGAAATAAATCTGGTGTGAATGTAACTACGCCAAACCTCAGACAAAGTACAGAATCTCTGTGCTAGTTTTTATTTCTCTCATCTGCTAATCATATGAAATAAATCTATATAATAGGAATATTGTATATTCACTCCAATAACCAACATAACTGGCTACAAGATAAAATAATGTGGATGCTAATTTAGTGATTAGCAAATCAACAATCATAAGGTGCTATCCTTCTTCTTTACCATTACATTGTGAACACTATCGCAAAATAGCAGAATAGTTCAAATGTGAACTATTTTCTTATCCAAATTACTTCTAGCATAACAAAATCCAACTTCATATGTTAGGCCACGCCCCTAACTGAGTCAAATGCCTTGGAAGTATAACATTTGTTGCTTAAATTCATGATATTTGATGCCATTTTCAGAATGTAGAAAGCAATAATCAGAGAAAAGGGAAATTTTTAGAGTTAAAAATGACACACTCCTGACATTTACAAATGTAGCCGAATCACTGAAGTTGGGTTAGCAGCAGATATAAAGTGTAATTATGGTGATTTGAGTCATATTGTGCCATTTCTTTATAATTTACTGACACATCCGATAGAAATGTTGACTTTGCTGATGGTTCTGTGCCATTTCCACTGTCGAAATCATACAGTTGCTTTCCAGGTTAGACATACAAATGTCAACATTTCCAATTACAAAAATAACAAAGTAGATGTACGCACATCTCAAAGAAATGAAGATGTTTTTTTCTCAAATTAAAGACACTCTCAGCTGTCAGTTTAAAGTTTCCATTGGCTATAAATGGAAATTTGGAAGGTGAAAGCTTGGTAAATGATCTGCTGCTGTACCTTGGCAGGTGCGTCCTGGCCTCGCGGGGTTTGCATCAGTGTAACCATAGTGACACATACAGGTGTACGAACCAAACGTGTCCTCACAGTTGGCCCACGGGGAACAGTCGACCTCACCCAGAATGCACTCATTGACATCTGATAATGAGGAACTGACATTAACATGCACCTCATTGCACAAACAAGCAGACAGTAACGGTCTGGAAAACACCTTGTATTATATAGTGGTGCTTGAAAGTTTGTGAACCCTTTAGAATTGTCTATATTTCTGCATAAATATGACCTAAAACATGATCAGATTTTCACACAAGTCCTAAAAGTAGATAAAGAGAACCCAGTTAAACAAATGAGACAAAAATATTATACTTGGTCATTTATTTATTGAGGAAAATGATCCAATATTACACATCTGTGAACCTTTGCTTTCAGTATCTGGTGTGACCCCCTTGTGCAGCAATAAGTGCAACTAAACGTTTGCGGTAACTGTTGATCAGTCCTGCACACTGGCTTGGAGGAATTTTAGCCCATTCCTCCGTACAGAACAGCTTCAACTCTGGGATGTTGGTGGGTTTCCTCACATGAACTGCTCACTTCAGGTCCTTCCACAACATTTCCATTGGAATAAGGTCAGCACTTTGACTTGGCCATTCCAAAACATTAACTTTATTCTTCTTTAACCATTCTTTGGCAGAACGACTTGTGTGCTAAGGGTCGTTGTCTTGCTGCATGACCCACCTTCTCTTGAGATTCAGTTCATGGACAGATGTCCTGATATTTTCCTTTAGAATTTGCTGGTATAATTCAGAATTCATTGTTCCATCAATGATGGCAAACCGTCCTGGCCCAGATGCAGCAAAACAGGCCCAAACCATGATACTACCACCACCACCACCACCATGTTTCACAGATGGGATAAGGTTCTTATGCTGGAATGCAATGTTTTCCTTTCTCCAAACATAATGCTTCTCATTTAAACCAAAATGTTCTATTTGGGTGTCATTCATCCACAAAAGATTTTTCTAATAACCTTCTGGCTTGTCCATGTAATCTTTAGCAAACTGCAGACAAGCAGCAATGTTCTTTTTGGAGAGCAGTGGCTTTCTCCTTGCAACCCTGCCATGCACACCATTGTTGTTCAGTGTTCTCCTGATGGTGGACTCATGAACATTAACATTAGCCAATGTGAGAGAGGCCTTCAGTTGCTTAGAAGTTACCCTGGGGTCCTTTGTGACCTCGCCGACCATTACATACATTACATCACTCTTGGAGTGATCTTTGTTGGTCGACCACTGGGGAGGGTGGGGAGGGATCCTGGGGAGGGTAACAATGGTCTTGAATTTCCTCCATTTGTACACAATCTGTCTGACTGTGGATTGGTGGAGTCCAAACTCTTTACAGATGGTTTTATAACCTTTTCCAGCCTGATGAGCATCAACAACGCTTTTTCTGCGGTCCTCAGAAATCTCCTTTGTTCATGCCATGATACACTTCCACAAACATGTGTTGTGAAGATCAGACTTTGATAGATCCTGGTTCTTTAAATAAAACAGGGTGCCCACTCACACCTGATTGTCATCCCATTGATTGAAAACACCTGACTCTAATTTCACCTTCAAATTAACTGCTAATCCTAGAGGTTCACATACTTTTGCCACTCACAGATATGTAATATTGGATCATTTACCTCAATAAATAAATGACCAAGTATAATATTTTTGTCTCATTTGTTTAACTGGGTTCTCTTTATCTACTTTTAGGACTTGTGTGAAAATCTGATGATGTTTTAGGTCATATTTATGCAGAAATACAGAAAATTCTAAAGGGTTCACAAACTTTCAAGCACCACTGTATGAAACACACAAACTTCATATCAAACACACTTCATATCACACACACACACACACACGTCTTGGGATATTCTTCATTTATATTTCTCAAACATCATTCTCATAATTAAAAAAAAAACAGTCCAATGGTTCTTCAGTTGTCCGTCTGGGGGAACCCTTTAAGGTTCTACATACAAACCTACAACAAAGCATTTTCCTATTCAAAATAGTTCCATGTAGAACCCTTTTTTGGTAGCTAGGAACCTTTTATCATCCAACAAATCCTTTCAAGAACCCTTTTTCTAAGGGTTGTTAAAGTTTCTTCAATACTTAGGGAAAGTTCCTGGTATTCAGAGTCGGGTTACGTGGACTGAGGAAGCAGGTTCGTTTTTTTCTTTTCTGTCAAATGTAATGTAATAAATAATAAAAGCAAGAGACAATTTAAAAATAAAAAAAGACTACTATGGCTGAGAAGATGGCAAGGATTAAAATAAACATCTAACAGGAGTCTAGTAAATTGCCAATACTGTATATTGTACTTCAGGAATTACTTCGACAGCATGCACAACTTAATGAAGCCATGAGATACTACCGTAAATGGAGCTCATGAACTCAGAATGTGTGCACAGGATTTAGGTGATCTTATCACATGTTTAATTTGCTGTTTTGATTAATGCCAATATTTTTGTTAATTCAGTGCGCTCCCCTGTTGAGAAAACATGCCCATGAAGCTTGACTGTGTGCTCATCTGCTATATTTGCAGAGGAACTTAAATTTCATTCCTCATTTTATCCACAAAATATTCACTCCTCGAGACAAGCTGCATCATCTTCTCTGATGTTCTCCATGTTTCAAAAATTCAGCCCTTAAAGTCTGTGTATTAACTGAGTACGTGTGTGGTATAGCTCCAAACAATAAACTCCAGATTATTCGTGATCATTTTCTTCTTCATACTTAGGATCTGTCTGGTGTTTAAAGTTTAATTGAACTCTTAGCTTAAAAGAGGGTTCTTCAAGGATTCTTAAGGTTTCTACATCTTCTATGAGTGTATGTACTGCTAAAATGTGATACCCATGATCTTAGTGCCGTTTGGGTCGACGGTGAACTGTGTGCTGTTCTGCAGGGACTCCATCAGCATATTGGCGATGCTTTCGATGTCCTGCATGATGTCAGGAAGGAACACAAGGCTGAACGTGACCACAACACTGCCTGGAGACAGTTGTGTGATTAAAACTATCACTTTCCCAGAGAAAACCAACTCCAGGATCCAGGAAGGAAGAGAATGAAGGGTCTGTGGAAGGATAGGAGGAAGAGATATCATAATATCTATCTATTCAGTAGGGATGAATGATATGGACAAAAATAGCATATTATAGTGTCAAGCTGTGCACCGAGATGGTGATGTATCTCCTTGTAATATATTAAAACACAACAATTATTGTCATTGTTAAAAATCATCAAGCAAAGAGAGTATTACACAAGCCTATTTTCTTGTAAGATAGATAAAGCTAAAGCTAGTGAGCTGGCATCATCACCAAGAATAGAGGAATATCAACCAAGTGTAATGTATTTATTTTATTTCCTCTGATTTTATTTATCGTAGTGATTCCAATAACTCGATTATTGTACATAGAGACCTGTTTCCTACGGAGACAGTCTGTACCTCATTCCTGACTTTTTCAATAAACATCTTGTACTCTTCGCTGTTTGGGTTCAGCAGCGCCTCAGTGAAGTTTACGTTGGTTATTCGGGCAACCGCTTTGAGAATCTGTGCATCTACAATCAGAAAACATGAATGTTTTATAGCAGTCTTCGCTCTCAAGACTCTTTAAAATTCATATCATGAATACATGTTTATAATTTGGCCATTGTATAAAAATGATGTCCCTGGTTATCAGTACCTAATGGGAATCTTATTGGTCCTTTAATGGACGAGGGCCAGGAAGCTGTAATTCTCTGCTCCACATACCTGTCTTTACCTTCAGCTCAGTGGCATTCCCACAGTAACCACACATACACAGGGCCACTTGAGCGGTGTACAGAACCCCAGGCTGAAGGTTGATCCATGTCCAATTGGAGGCCGTCGTTACCCAGGAGCCCAGCTGATGAGTCCCATGGAACAGAACAAGGCTTGACGTGAGGTTGATCTGAGAGGGAATGTCCCACAGTAGGGTGAAGGAGGAGCTTGTGACGGTTTTGGCCCAGAGGTTGGCGATCTTAGGAATACCTGCGACACAAACACACAAATATAATCTCTTTGATAACTAAATTGACAAACATGAATGATGATCAACATGGACAAAAGTGAAATGCACAGCTCCTGACGCAAGAACGCTTTCCTGTACAAGAAGGCATGACCGTTTTCCTTCAGAATGACTGTGTTAATGTAAAAATCAAGGATATTAGGAGTTACGTACTGAGCACAGGAATCAAGCTGGAATTAGAGCTGCATGGAGTAGCAGCAGGTGGAACAGTGAAGGAAGTGTTGAAGATAGTGGTTGTGGATGTCGTAGTAGACAAAGTAGTGGAGATAATTTGCGGACTATGTTTCCTCAGAGGCCCAAAGCTGATTACGTTCCAACTGGAGGAGGAGGAGGTCTCTAAAAAGTAAACATAAACAGTGGAGTGTTCAGTGGAGAGGTGTAGCTGATGATGCCATCAAATCAAGTGTGTATGAAAGCTTCCGTGTGAAATGAAGAATTGAAGAAGTCATTATCAATATCCTTATTACTTTGCTGCTGCAAGTTTATAGTTACAGGTACACTCATTTTTTCCCATTTGGTGCTCCTTCTTTATAAGTATTTATAAAATCCCATAAAATGGATTTCTGTCCTCCATATTGGATGTGACAAATGGGATGTGTTACGATTCAGAAAAAAGGGACATGAACAGCGGAAAGGTCAAAGTTAAGGGAAATTTCTTTACAGAGCAGAAGGTTGTGAGGTTAAATCCCAGCATCACCCAACTGCGACTGCTGTGTTCTTGACCCTTCTCTAACCTTTAACCCACAACTGCTCAGCTGTATCTTGTTTCAGTGTCAGCCAGGAGAGGTAACTCTGCTCCTGGAAGAAGGTGACCGATCCTTGGCTGCTGGCAAGATGGATGTGAGAGGGGCAAAAAGAGTGCACAGACATGCAGCACAGCAATGAGAACCCTCAGCAATCAACTACTCATTCAGAACAGATAAATCTCCTCAACCAGTGGTGCCATAAGTGCTGAAAATCCATGAATGAATCATGAAGACAGTTCCAGGACTTGAACCTCCAGGATTCCTTAAAGCCTGAGAAGTCACCCCAAAGTCAACACAAACAAGCCATGTGTACTCTGGCTGACCTACAGACAGAAAGTGCAGCAGATCTTAGCAGTGCCTTGTCCTTACAAGACAATAAGAATTTAGCCTCACAGCCATGCTGATCCAGGCCATGAGTGAAGCATGGAGATTAAAGCCTATTCCACACAAGCAGCGAACATTTCAAGTGATGAGGAAGAGTAAGTGGTGTGGAAATTAGGATGCAGCTAAGGGTTCAACTGGGAAGCACTTTAGATCCACCACCAGGAATTGATTCACCAATTGGGATTGCCAGCTACTGATGGTTAACCACATCAACAAGACTGTGTTGAGTTATCTAATGAGACCCTTGAGATGTAGACGGAGCACTGATTAAAACTCATTGTTGAGGACATTTATTTCAAACAAGTTCTTGCTGACAGAATCGAAGATTTGGCGAGAGGAAAGTTCACTTCTATGAAATCCACCTCCGGGAAGGATAACCTGCAAGCCCACTAAAGAATGGACAAGAAGGCAGAGTGTAGCTATAGCATCGAGAAAGGAAGAAACTACGCAAGAAGTGTTGAGAGATCTTTGGTAATGAAGCAAAAAGGCAACAAATGATGAGCTAAGGAGTTATTTGGATGATATGATGAGAATTACAGGAAGTAGAAAGAAGCAGTGAACCGACTGAACTCTCCATCAGTCAAATCCAAGCACAGTAATCAGTTGCCTTAAGAAGAAGGGGAAGAAGATATATGAATGTATTATGAAGAAATAAGACAGCAACATGGCTGTGGATCATCGTTGTGTCAATGTTATCACCAAGTTGAATTTCTCAGGACTTTTTTGTTACCACAAGATTACATCACCAGGTCCAGTTCCTCAACCCACATGCAGAGGTTACTACAGAGACTAAAAAAGGATTCTGGTTGGACAGTGTCCAGGTTGTCCATACTAGTTTAACTGGTTTGATCCAGACCAGACTGGTGGACCAGTGTAATGCATCAGAGCAGACCTGCTTCAACCACACTGCCATATACCCACCTCACCTCCAGAGGTGCACACTTTGGCCATCAGCTGGATTGCTCCAGAGGGAAGCCATGGTGAAAACACACAGCTGCAGATATGTCTGATGTGTACTTTGGAACATTGGGCCACTGGGACAGCTGACCCTCTGGAGACGAAGTTATGTAGTGATGCTATTTTGTTTATTAATAGATAGTTCCACTATTTACCCAAAAGAATTCCAAGGGGCGGAGCATAACATGGGACGTTAAGGATCATGAGGATATGTTGTGTTACTTACTCTTGCACTGTGTTCCTGGCCTGCTGGGCTGAACATCTGCAAATCCAGCAGTACACGCACAGTTATAGGAGCCCGGAGTGTTACTGCAGTAGGCTTGGGGAGAGCACTCCCTCAGCACGGGTGTGGCACACTCATCCACATCTGCGCACACACACATGCACACACACACACACACACACACACACACACACACACACACAAAGATTTCGTTCTACTAAAAACAACATACAGATTCAGAGATGGAGTACATTTAATGAGAGCTGGAGAGCGATCAGGAAATATTCTCATCTGATTCATGAGGATAAAAGGGAAGCTGAATCACAATGTTCCTGCAAAAATGAATCTCTCTCAGTCTCACACACATATGCACGCGCACACACACACACACACATACCCCTGACGTCCACAGCCGTCACCTCCTCTATGTTCTCCAGCAGGACCAGAAGTGCGCCAGAGACGTCGGTTAAGGACAGGAGCTGGGACGAGCCGAGTAGCAGACATGAGGACGTACTGAACCATCCTGAAGACCACGAGCGTTCGTGACACACAGAGACCTGCAGAGAGCTCAGAGCTCCTGTCACCTACAACACACACACACAGGGTTAAAGTCTGGAAATATATTTTGGAGATTCTCCATTAGATATTAGATCATCTGATGATTATAATACACACCACTGAGTGCAGCAGGCGTGTGTGATTGAAGATCCCTGTGTTCGTGTTCACCAAACTGTACGCTGCTTTCACGGTTATTGTTACATTCAGCCATGAACTCATGTTCACTAACAACAAAGAGAAACAATAAAAAAGCCCTGCAGATCAGGATAACATAGATATGTGATGATATGAACATTCAGATTGCGATAAATTGCTTAACATTTTATCATGGCTTATGATATTGTCACAGGAATGTATTTGAAAACAAAAACAACATGTACTGTATTTAAAAATATACTCCTCATTTGGAGAGACAGTTACTCTTATTTATTGAGCAAATTATTTCCACCCAGTGTGGCATGTGGTGCTGCAGATCTCTCACCGTGTGTCTGAGGCTCCACACAGAGTGTCCGGTTTTCTGTTTGGCAGCATTTCTGCCGGCCAGGACAGTCCGTGTCCCAGTGACACCGTGAACCTGATCCCAAGACAGGATGCGTCGGACAAACTCCAGGTTTAGCTGTGAACTCTGAACTTCTGTTACGGGCTGAAAAAAAAAAAAACACTGTTCAAAACTCTAAAATTTAGGGCGTGAATCTGAGGTGCACAGAAGCGTAAGTATCTCAATCAGGGCCAGAAAATAAATGTGTAATATTATTACCCTAATATTTGTCCTAACTCATCTCATCTCATTATCTCTAGCCGCTTTATCCTTCTACAGGGTCGCAGGCAAGCTGGAGCCTATCCCAGCTGACTACGGGCGAAAGGCGGGGTACACCCTGGACAAGTCGCCAGGTCATCACAGGGCTGACACATAGACACAGACAACCATTCACACTCACATTCACACCTACGCTCAATTTAGAGTCACCAGTTAACCTAACCTGCATGTCTTTGGACTGTGGGGGAAACCGGAGCACCCGGAGGAAACCCACGCGGACACGGGGAGAACATGCAAACTCTGCACAGAAAGGCCCTCGCCGGCCACGGGGCTCGAACCAGGATCTTCTTGCTGTGAGGCGACAGCGCTAACCACTACACCACTGTGCCGCCCCTGTCCTAACTCAGTGGTATGATATTATAATTTTCTTCAAAGAGAATGACATTAAATCCCATGTAATCATACATCATCACTGGGAGGGTTCATCTGTTCAGTGAGCAAAAACAAAATAAACCACGCCCACAAAACTCCATAAAAGGCAAACAGAGTTGAAATTACAAAAAAGATGACTCAACGGTGAAAGAGTGAAATGCACTAAATCTTCCAGTAGTGCAGCTCAGCTACTGCAGGGCCTCAGTTACCATAGACACACACTAACTCCTCCTCCTTTTATCGGATGAGTAGCTTTCTCTTAATTGTCCTTAATTCATGATTTTACAGGTTTGTTTGAGAATCACTTGATATGAAACGACAAAATACTTCGCAAAATTATTTCTAAGAGTAGAAATAATTTGACTCCTCTAAGCATCACTGCAGTGTTCAGCTACGTTAGCGAAGTTTAATTCGGAAGCAAAGACGTCTTCCTCCACACCTCCCCCTAGTGGTCATTTTGGCACACTTCTGTATTTTATTTCTGCTCCTCACTCACCGAGAGCGCAGTAACTGCCCACTTGCTCGTAGCCTTCGCAGCACTTTATCACCTCTTTCTCCCAGTTAACGACCCGAGTTTGGTACACGGTTCTGTAACGTGTGACGTTACACATTTTCCATGGCAGCCATCCGCCACACGGTGTCATCTGGGTGTAAGCGCTCTGACTGGAGATCACGGTAGTCATGGGAACGATCTCGATCCCGGGACATACATGGTACCCTGATGATGAGAGGGTGTATCCTGGAACAAACGAAACACATGAAGGAGTTAGATTTCACTCTTTTGTAAAAGCATGATCATATTATTCATATTTAATCAGAATCTTTTTTTTTTTAATCACAATCTTCTGCAGTCCTTCTGAGCTTCTGGGATGTTTGATGTAACACGGAAACATGACTATGGGATAAGTATCAGGGGTTAAGCACAAGGTTCGATGTTAAATTAAATGCAAACTAAAATGTACATTTCTTGGATTGGATTTGTAGCTGATTTCATTTCATTTAGACTGTTTCTGTCTCGACAGGCACGGGGAAAATTCCAGAAAATGACTCCTGATGAGAACAAACCAATAATTCCAGCATACTGAGAGTTGAGACTCAGAGACTCAACCCCCTCCCCCCCCCCCCAAAAAAAAAAAAGTGTTTATGAGAGTGGAGTGTAATTACATTAGAAAATACAGTGTTTGTGTCTCACCTTGTTCCAGTATGTTGTGTCCTCTGGCGATGGAGGAAAACAGCACCACTAACCAGGCACAGAGCATCCAAAGCATTTTGGGCCTCCAGAACATAGTCCGTCTGTCAGAACCATACTACACCATGATGAGCTGCAGCTTTCCCACTGCTCGGAGACGAGTGCAGAGAGTTGGTGAGAATCCTCACCTGTGTCTCACCTGAGCTACCTGCCACCTCCTCCTCCTCCTCCTCCTCCTCCACTCTCTCTCCCATCCCTTCATGTACAAAAACACACCCATTCCCTCGGGTATCTACCTGCAGAGAGATTATAAATACAGGAACACAGTGTTTAAATATTAAAATACACACACACAGCTCCGAAGCTTCAGTGAAGGCAAACAGTCTCATCATCACCAGAGTTACACCAATCATTACTTCATCTGCATTACTGTGAATAATAATCTAATCTGTAGAGTAAGCGAGGTTAATTAGTTAACCAGCACTAGCTACAGCTGATAGAAGTGTTGTCATGGTGACAAATAAAGCCAAGTGTGAAAGAACATTAGGATCTCATTATCTGTAATTAAAAGTTAAATTTATTTTTCAACTCACCAATGATTGCAATTTTTTTTATTCATAAAGAACATCACGTCATATTTTTATCCATTTATAGTTACATTTAATGTTGTGGGTGGCACGGTGGTGTAGTGGTTAGCGCTGTCGCCTCACAGCAAGAAGGTCCTGGGTTCGAGCCCCATGGCCGGTGAGGGCCTTTCTGTGTGGAGTTTGCATGTTCTCCCCGTGTCCGCGTGGGTTTCCTCCGGGTGCTCCGGTTTCCCCCACAGTCCAAAGACATGCAGGTTAGGTTAACTGGTGACTCTAAATTGAGCGTAGGTGTGAATGTGAGTGTGAATGGTTGTCTGTGTCTATGTGTCAGCCCTGTGATGACCTGGCGACTTGTCCAGGGTGTACCCCGCCTTTCGCCCGTAGTCAGCTGGGATAGGCTCCAGCTTGCCTGCGACCCTGTAGAAGGATAAAGCGGCTAGAGATAATGAGATGAGATGAGATTTAATGTTGTGAAGCAGGTGAGCTCCTGTTGTCACTCGTTATAGCAGCTGTAAACAGTCATTTCCTCTTCACCAGCCTCTCTTTATTTTCTCAAAGTTAATAAGACAAAATAATGATAATAATTTAAAAAAAAAACGCAGAGCGCATACTCTCTGTCTCATACACAAACACAAATACACACAAATCACAGATTAGTGTATCATCTGCTTTGACATTTGGCTAATTACAATGTGGTGTGAAAATGACACTAATTAAAGAATTGCCAGTGATGGACTCATTAATTTGAATGTTCAGCAGAGAGAACAGACCTGTGTGTGTGTGTGTGTGTGTGTGTGTGTGTGTGTGTGTGTGTGTGTGTGTGTGTGTGTGAGAGAGAGAGAGAGAGAGAAAGACTACACTATGGCAACCATGAAGCATCATCATCAAACACACGCACACACACACACACATATATGTTGCTGCATGAATGGTTTAGCAGGACAGGAATTAAGACATGAAAAAAGTGGAAGGGAAACCCTGTTGATATGTCTGATTTGTGTTAAACGGTGTTGGTTTGAGTATGAAGGTTCTGCGAGAGCAGAAAAACATGGCCGGGTCTCTCTCCTGGGTCAGAATGTGATGAGTGTGAACCCCAGAGGCTCTCTCTCTCTCTCTCTCATACACGCACACACACCTTATCAATTATAGCGCTTTAATTAGTTTCAGAGGGCCAGGAGCAATATGACCTTCTAGAACCCTCCATCATCAAATACTTGCCTGTCACTGGAATTTCACAGCCTTAAGGTTGGGTGTTTAATGACCCAAAACTCTTACAGCGTACAATTACACTCATAAAAGTATCAAACACAACACTCCTGTACTGCTGTTTGTGTGAGTTTAGACCACAGCCTGAAGCGAGGTGATGAAGTGAGACAGAAATCAAGTGAGACACACTGTGAAAGGAGACTCAAAATACAACAACAACAGCTAATATTATAATAATATTCAATTGGCAGGAGGGAACACAGTTCACAAATAAAAGTAGACTGCTGCTCTGTTATTGTCCAGAAATCTTGAGGATTTTCTCTCTCTCTCTCTCTCTCTCTCTCGGCTCTGTGTTGTATTGCAGTAACATTTAACAGTTATTCCACGAAATTGAGTCGTACATGAGCTGATAGCCGATGAGGCACAAAGCACTGAGTTGGCTATAAGCCATGTACGACGTGATTGAGTGGAATAACTGTTTTATTCTATCCACATTCACTGGATTTTGAGAAACAGAGCATTTTTATTTTTTCAAATTTGATAAATAAAAACTTTATACAAAATGTTTAACAAAATCATTTCCGCTGAGGTGTACTTCTTAAAAACCTATCGATGGCGGCACAAATTTACTTTAATGTTGTTTTTTGTAGAAAGTGTTGTGTTGCTGTCGTGCCAAGGCACAGAATAGCTTTAGACATTTATTTAATTCTTCCTTGGACATTTCAGTAATGTACTTTTCAATCGTCTTTAAGCTTTTGAACAAGCCTAAAAAATGTTTTAAAATTTTTGATGCTTAAAGATGAAGAATGTAAACAAATCGGTGAAATGACAGGAGCAATTTGTGAAAAATGCTATTGTAATAATAATAATAATAATAATAATAATAATAATAATAATAATTCTTGAAAAATAATTTTAAAAAAGATGCGTTCTTACCATCAAATACTTTTATTTCATTTTTTTGGCATTTTGTTTTTGAGCAGTTTTTATTTCATCCTCGGTTGGTTCAGCAACACGCGCCGCCATTTTGTTTTTCTCAACTCATGGTATATGAGCTGATAGCTTAGGAGTAGAGTAGCCAATCAGAGCGTGTGATTGCTCATATCCAGTGAATGTAGATAGAATAATTTGGATTATTTCTTAGCAGGATATCAGGGTGCATAATATTTAATGCCAAGATGATGAAATTATGCAAAAAATTATTTAATATTTTAAAAATATTTGTGTATTTGGTAATGGAATCTTCTTTTAAAAAAAACCCTCCTTTTTTTTATCCTTGATCTACTCGTTGTTCTAATGATTAGTTAGTTATATGGTCATTCTAAGCCTGATACTGCACCAGACCCAGAATGTGAAGTATAGCTTGAATTCTAATAAAGCTAGAAAGAGTGTTTTAAATTAAATAAATCGTGTTTTAAAGTGCCATTCCACCACTGGATGTATTCTTTGGCATAAAATACAATATATTTTATGACAACATGACTAGACAGAGAAATCTTTTAGCTTCAAAATGATATATCAAACATAATTTTTTGACAACGACAAGTATATTAATTTTGCGACCAAAGTCACCTACCCTTTTAATTTCCGCGCGGTAGTGAAACGTGATGTCATCGGCAGGTTCCCCTTCTTGTGTACCACGTGTCGGTCTATTTTTAGACCAGGAAACCCCCAAAGTGAGAGAGTCATTTCTCCTCGTATATGGGGGCCAAAAAAATTGCGAAAAATTTTGAGTTAATCTTTCAGTTAGCTAGATTTATTGGTATTAGCTAGATTTATTGGTATTATTTGTATTGCGTTCTATCCGCCATTGCTGATAATATGTGCCACGTCACACGTCACGTGGTACACAAGAAGGGGAACCTGCCGATGACATCACGCGCGGAAATTAAAAGGGTAGGTGACTTTGGTCGCAAAATTAATATGCTTGTCGTTGTCAAAAAATTATGTTTGATATATCATTTTGAAGGGCGGCACGGTGGTGTAGTGGTTAGCACTGTCGCCTCACAGCAAGAAGGTCCTGGGTTCGAGCCCCGGGGCCGGCGAGGGCCTTTCTGTGTGGAGTTTGCATGTTCTCCCCGTGTCCGCGTGGGTTTCCTCCGGGTGCTCCGGTTTCCCCCACAGTCCAAAGACATGCAGGTTAGGTTAACTGGTGACTCTAAAATTGACCGTAGGTGTGAATGTGAGTGTGAATGGTTGTCTGTGTCTATGTGTCAGCCCTGTGATGACCTGGCGACTTGTCCAGGGTGTACCCCGCCTTTCGCCCGTAGTCAGCTGGGATAGGCTCCAGCTTGCCTGCGACCCTGTAGAAGGATAAAGCGGCTAGAGATGATGAGATGAGATGAGATGAGATGAGATATCATTTTGAAGCTAAAATAGTTCTCTATCTAGTGATACCATTTATATATGTTGTCAAAATATATTGTATTTTATGCCAAAGAATACATCCAATGGTGGAATGGCACTTTAAGGCACTGTAGCTGGTTTTAGGTTGTGTGTGGGTGGAAGGATCATGAATAAAAATACTTGACGAGATGAATATGACGGTGCGGTGGTGGTGTGTTCTGGGTGAAACAGGGCGCCTGGCCCTTTAAGAGGTGCCGTCCGCCATTTCCTGCGTGACCGCCCATAGGACGCGGAGTAGCCAATCAGAGAAGGGCGCACGTGACGCGGGCTCTAAGCGATGACCTCATCCCTGGAACGGGATGACGTCAAATACAAGATGGATGGAATCACGGCTGCTGTGGGGACGACGCAACTCGGAAAACAATAACAAAGAGAGAGAAAGAAAGAAAAACGGAGGAAGAGGGGGAAAAAAGACCACGGAAAGCGTTCGCGCGCTCTTTCCGGGGCTCGAGACGCGGTGAGTGCTGAGAGACTCCTCGGCTATTCCGTCAGCGTGCAGCAGCGCGCGCGAGAGAGAGAGAGAGAGAGAGAGGAAAAGAGAGAGAGAGGAAAAGAGAGAGAGAGTCTGACTGACTGAAGGGGGAGAGAAGTTTGAACTGTAATTAGGTTAGAAAAAAAGCGGTGTTTCCTGACGTCAGGTCGCGCGACGTTTTGTTCTTCTTCTTTTTCCGTTTCTCTTTCATTTTCTTTCTCTCTCTTTCCATTATCCGTCTCTGCGCCTCTCATTTACAGCTCAGCGCACACAAGTCAAATGACAACTCTGTGTGTGTGTGTGTGTGTGTGCGCGCGCGCGACTCCTTCACACACACTCTCGGTACACACTGTGCTTTCGGTTGATCGAATCAGCAGCGCGTGGGCCGCGATTAAAACACCCAGATTAGTGAATAATAGTCGTGCGATGAAGAGAAGATTGTCCACATCCCACCCCCACGGGCGCGCGCGCACACGCGTGTGTGTGTGTGTCACTGTGTGATTAAGCGTGAAGTAATGCGATACCAGTTTGCGCATGCGCCAAGAGAGCAAGCCTTTAACTTTTAGACATTTTTTTTCATTCAGGGTCCACATTTGGAGAAATAAGACGTTATGCAGATGCATTAAAAAAAAGTGTCGAGTTTCTTGTATTAAACTTGTATGTTTACATTAGTGTCATCGGATCACCACAGAGAAGACTTTTTTGAAATTTTGTTTGTGTTGATTTTTTTTTTTTAAATGCCTTTCTGGTCCATTTTGGGGCTGTTTTGGTTTGTTCCACTGTAGATTGAACTATATAGCATCATACAGAATCCCACATTTCTAGTGCATTTTTTTTTTGTGTGCTATAAGATTGATCTCATCTCATTATCTGTAGCCGCTTTATCCTTCTACAGGGTCGCAGGCGAGCTGGAGCCTATCCCAGCTGACTACGGGCGAAAGGCGGGGTACACCCTGGACAAGTCGCCAGGTCATCACAGGGCTGACACATAGACACAGACAACCATTCACACTCACATTCACACCTACGCTCAATTTAGAGTCACCAGTTAACCTAACCTGCATGTTTTTGGACTGTAGGGGAAACCGGAGCACCCGGAGGAAACCCACGCGGACACGGGGAGAACATGCAAACTCCGCACAGAAAGGCCCTCGCCGGCCACGGGGCTCGAACCCGGACCTTCTTGCTGTGAGGCGACAGCGCTAATCATTACACCACCGTGCCGCCTATAAGATTGATATGAAATGATAATGTAGTATCTCTGCTTAATTTAATATATGCATATAAAGGAGTCATTTATCACCTGGGAAATTTTTTTTTTTTACAGTTCTTTAATAATGTGTCCGTCGTTATGCCAGATGACATTTTTGGACAGTGTTCTCAAAAAGGAACCCAAAAATTCAATCACTGATTCTTTTAATGGTGTCCATTTTGGTAGTTTCAATCTGTCGGAATAATGCACAGAAAAAAATGTTTTGACTGTAAGGTACCGACACCTTTCAGCGTTCACTGGGATAATGGAAAAAGCCATGTAGTCTCTGTAGCCCTCTCTAAACTCGGGGTTTAATCAGGGTTAAAGAATTTCCCATCATGTTTTTATAATTACTATGAGAAGTAAAGGTATAAAAATGCCTTTAGTCATTACAGACTTGAAGTAATTGCACTGAGTGGTTTAATTGAGAAATGTAGTCTCCGTAGCCCCCAATTCTTCATTAGGCGTTTCTTCGTTAAAAAAGATATTTGATTCTGTGCTCATTGCCATACAAATTGTATTTCATAATGTGTCCAATAAAATATATCTACTTATACCTTTTAAATCTTTCTTTTTTTATTCTGTGGAAAAAAATATACCCTGGTGTAGTCTCCATAGTTCCCACCAATTCACCGAAACAGTGGTCTTGATCAACAGGCCATATCTTCTGAATCAGATGAGGATACCTCGTGAAATTTTCACACTGTAATATTAAGATATGTGGAAACAAAATGCACTGACTAAAAATCTGAAAACTAAACTTTCAAAAAATGACCATTTTGGAACAGAAATGTGTACCGAGTGAAAAAATGCCATTTGTTTTTGAACACGACTCTTTTGTGGCTTTGGCTACCATCAGTACACCTTTTGCACCCTCTGTACCTTTATACCTTTAATAAACACGTCTGAAAGATAATTTATGAGACAGAATACATCCAGTCGACGTTAAGTTTTTAAAGGCGCAAGCTATGGCATTTTATGATTATCGAACTCTAAAACCAAACTGTTTGTGTCCCTCAGGGCCGTCATGGAGAGCCTGGTGCACTACAGCAGCCCCGCCCATGCCGTCTCGTTGCTCGGTGTGTTAAACGAGCAACGTCTGAAGGGCCAGTTCTGTGACGTGGTGCTGATGGCGGGTGAACATCGCTACCCGGCCCACAGGAGCGTCCTCGCTGCCAGCAGCGAGTATTTCCACACTCTGTTCTCCAGGAGAGACTCAGAAACCCAAGATGTGATCCAGCTGGACTTCTGCGAACCCGAGGCGTTCGAGATTGTCCTGAACTACATCTATTCGTCGTCCCTGTTTGTAGACAGAGGAAGCCTGGCAGTGATACAGGAGCTGGGGTACAGTTTAGGCATCCCTTTCCTGACTAATATCATGTCCACCAGACCTCAGGTGTCTTACTGCGTGACCCGAAAGAGGTTGTGCTTTCCTGAAGAGGATGATGGTTCATTTACAAAAAGGAGCGTTATCGTACATCAAGGTGGCGTGGGCGTCGCCCATAGAGGGAATGCAGTTCCCCATGGAAAAGCGTCCAGGCACACGTCAGAGGAGACCGGGTTGGGTCTCGATTATCGTCTGTCCGGATATGTTAAACCAACAGAAATGGGGATGAATCTTAGCAAAAGTGCTCCCAAAGAGATAGAGGACGAATCAAAATCCATCATTCCGTCTTTGCCGTCCATCCTCAAGGGCCGTGTCGAGTACAGATCGCTGTCGGCGAGGCCGCAGCTGACCTCTTCGGTGTCTTTCAGCGAAACCATACAGCACTTAAACTCTGATCCTGCTGATGACCCGACAGAGGAGGTGAAACCCGAACACGCGTACGATCCCAAGTCGGTCTCTGGAACGCAGCAGGGAGCACATAACCAAACCGTAGACCGGAGCGGGCCACTTATTAAAAGCCTGCTTCGTAGATCCTTATCCATGGACAGTCCGGTTCCTGTTTTCTCTCCAGTTTTGGAGCTCAAGGACTCTCAGAGCAGGGAGCAGTCTGTTGCAAAATCAGACATGAACTCGGTAGAGTCGCTGTCGTCCGGGAGCAAGCATCAGTTACCGCAGCTTGTTCTCAGGTCCAGACAGCATAACGTGATGGCCAGCGAAGACAAAGAGGCTCAGGGAGAGGACAGAGTGACGGTCAAAACCGAGGCCACTAGCCCATTGGCCGATCCTTCTGAAATCATACGGGTCACTGTCGAGGACAGTCTGCCTGTCAACTTTAAAGATTTCCAGGCTAACTTTGACGAAAGTCCTCGAGGATACTTCAGTCCTCCTGTGAAAAGGAGGTTACCGTTGGACGGTAATTCGAACATGTTTAAGCGATCCAAAGTTTTGAACGAACACCAGTTCACGGATGAGGACGGCGTGGCCGACGAGTCGCCTCGCAACATGGACGATCAGGAACCCGCGGAATTGAGGCCGACGAAGATGTTTAAATGCTGGAGCTGCATGAAGGTGTTCAGGTCAAACGCAGGGCTTTACCGTCACGTGAACATGTACCATAACCCGGAGAAGCCGTACGCATGCGACATCTGTCATAAGCGCTTTCATACGAACTTCAAAGTGTGGACGCACTGCCAGACCCAGCACGGCGTGGTCCAGAACCCGGCGGCTTCTTCCAGCTCCTACTCTGTGCTGGACGAGAAGTTCCAGAGGAAACTCATAGACATCGTGCGAGAGCGGGAGATAAAGAAAGCCTTGATCATGAAGCTCAGGAGAAACAAGCAGGGCCATCAAGCTCAGCCGTTTGCCAAGAAAAGCCGGAGATCGAGGTCTTACGGATGTCCCTATTGCGGGAAAATGTTCTTCTTCCAGTCGCATTTCAAACTGCACATGAAAGGACACACTGCTGAGAGAGCTAGCATGGACGCGCAAGACGAGGAAGGTCTCCGTGAGCAGCAGGAGCAAAAGGGACAAGTCAAGGAGAACCAGGACAAAGAATTTTTCCCCTGCCGGCTCTGCAACGTGAAACTGTTCTCCCTGAGCGAGCTGGAGGACCACGAGAGAGCGTGTCGCTATGCAACCGTCTGTCCTTACTGTGGCCTCAGGTTCTCCAACACGCTGGTTAAAAAGGATCACGAGGCTCACTGCAAGTACAAAAAGCTGACCTGCCTCGAGTGCATGCGCACTTTTAAATCCTCGTTCAGCATTTGGCGCCATCAGGTCGAAGTTCACAACCAGAACATGATGACCGTCAGGGAGCAGCTGACCTTCGGGTACCACAACGTTAACCAAGAGACGGAGGAACTTCCCAGAGCACCACCGCCTCCTAAAGAGGTGATGAGAGATGACGCGACGTACGGCGACTCTGAGGACTCGTCCTCTTACCTCCCAGAGGATCTGAGCTCGACTCATAATCAGGGCAAGCTCATTGTAAAAGAAGAACCGCAGGAGGAACCTGTGACGGACCGAGAACCCTCAGCTCCCGAGGAACCAGGCGGGCGGCCGTGCGAGAAATGCGGCAAATTCTTAGGCTCTCACAAAGCCCTCGAGCGCCACCAGGAGCTACTCTGCCACATCAAGCCCTTCATCTGCCACATTTGCCACAAAGCGTTTCGGACCAACTTCCGCCTCTGGAGCCACTATCAGTCCCACATGTCGTCGTCCGAAGAGCCAGTGAGCAGACAGACGGACAGACCGCCATGTTCTCCTCCTCCGTCTCCGACTCCTCTTAACATCTCCGCACAAGAGCCTCTGTCCTCACAAGCGTCTCCACCAAAATCAGGTCAAACCGAAGGGAAGGTCCCAGAGGAGGAGCCTCGAACCCTCACGGCTTCTCTGTCAAAATCTGAAAGAGCGGAGCAGGAAAAGTCAGGCGGAGATTTCTCCCGTTCCAGGTCGGACACCACTGAAAATCCAGCAACTTCTTCTCAGGAATCAGACACGCTCTTTTATCACGCGCCGACGCTGTCTGCTCTGACGTTTAAGAGGCAGTACATGTGCAAACTCTGCCACAGGACCTTCAAGACTGCCTTCAGTCTGTGGAGTCACGAGCAGAGCCATAGTCACGTCTGAACATCAGTCATTTACACTAAAATCTGTTCAAGGAGCGAGTCTCCTTCAACCCAGACATAACCAGTCTGCTGTGATGTGTGTGTGATTTTAAGTTAAACAAAATTTAGAGGCGGGGCTTGGGCAGGGGATCCAAGATGGCGGCACGCGTAAACAGTGTTTGAGTATTCAGCTGCACGGTTTATAGATTCGGGTCTAAAGAAGGGAATGTCGCACCCTGATCACATCTTGATTGCGTTTGGGTTGCCAGGGACGATGATATTCCCCCTACACATGTACAGGATGTTTATCCATATACGTATACAACACTTACTTTGAGGTTTTTTTTTTAAAATACTTTCTGGTGCATCAGTGAACAGTGTGTACACAGATGTTACAGATGTCTTATTTCTCATTCCTGATTATCATCTCCTCATCCACAATGATACAAATCTGCTTCTAAGAATCTGCAATAAGTCTGTTAAAGTGCTTTGCGTCCGAGTTACGCTTGTTACTCGTCTCCGTGGCCTTTTCTCCTCTTTTGTGTTGATGGAAGTGGAAGATGATCAGAAAGGCACAACAAACCCAGACCCAAAGACTGCAGTGTTCAGGATGGGACGTCTTTTTTTTTCTTTCCCCTCTCCCCATTCTGCAATTATGTACTGTAGGGTATATTTATTTTGTATTACGTTTATACAATCTATTACCCACGACCTGTCTGAGTGACGGAGCTTTCGGCCATGACTTTGCTTGAAAATCCAAAACCGAGATGTTTTGGGTTGCCTTACTACAAGTACATCGTACGAGGTGCGATCAAAAAGTTCCGAGGTTGTTCCTGTTGCGAACGAAGAGCAGCAGGAGCTAGCGGTAACTTTTGTGAGTTTGTATGCCGCTCTGTCAACAAATATCAGGACCTGTTTAACAAATGTTTTTGCGACGACGAGTGCACCAACCTGGAAGTGCATCAGCAAACGTACAGCAATGAAGCAATGAGCCGGGTGAGGTGCGAGATGGGGCGTGGTGTTGTGTAGCGTTCACGCTTCAAGAGGGGCAGAAGTCAGGACCATCCAACAATCCTGACGCTCACAATTTCTTCGACCTTTTCTGCGTTCCTGATTTCCTGATTTTGACACAGAATTTGATGTTTACTCTCTGCATAAAATCGCAAACGTGTATGTGCACGTTGTCGCAAAAACGTGCGTAACACAGGTTCCGATGCTGACAGCGCAATGTCATGCGGTATACTGACTCATAAAAGTTGCTACTCGCTTCTGCTGCATGTGCATGAGCATAGCGCACTCTCTTCTTTTCAACAAGAACAGAATCACAACTTTTTGATCACACTTTCTATCCAGAAAATAACAAAAGTCATTTCATGCTGGTGTTTAAACTTTATTCGGTGAACAAGTATTATTATCATTATTATTATTATTATTATTATTATTATTAACAGCATATTCTTCATTCGGATGAAGAACTGCATGAGGTTTTGTTCCTTTGACAGTGTAAGTGTTGAAGACTAAAACGTGTTATTCTGAAATTACATTTTGTTTGTGTGATCACGTTTACACGTGAAACAAAACATGCTCTTTTTTCTTTCAATTTTAAAAAAAATAAAATTGCTTCTTTCATTCAGTGATTGAAGTGAAAACAAGGATAAACTGAAAACACACACGTATAAAATTCAGTAGGCATGCGCCGATATTAAATTTTCATCGCACAAATAATGAGCTAACATATTATCATGGAATAATTTCCGATATTATTCCAAAATTGTTTTAAAAATCTACGACATACTGTATATACAAGTGTTTTTGACATTCAGAAATGTTATATACACACCGTGATCATTTTATTACTTCTCGTAAATTGCTCATTAGCATCTCAACTTAGATATAAACACTTTTTATTTAAAATGATGTATGATATGTAGCTATATATATTTGTTATTCCACAAAATCGAGTCGTACATGAGCTGATGGGTGACGAGTCGCGTAGCACCAAGTTGTCTATAATCCATGTACGACAAGATTGAGTGGCATAACTGTTTTATTCTATCCACATTCACTGGATTTTGAGAAATGGAGCATTTAAATTTTTTTGCAAATTCGATAAATAAAAACTTTAGACAAAACGTCTGACAAAATCATTTCCGCTTAGAATGTAAACAAACCGGCACAATGACAGGAGAAATTTGTGAAAAATGCGATAATTCTTGAAAGATAAACAAGATACGTCCTTATCATTAAATACTTTAATTCTATATTTTGTTGCCTTTTTTTTTTTAAGTTTTGTTTTTGAGTCGAGTTTTTATTTCACCCTTGGTTGGTTCAGCAACACGCTCCGCCATTTTGTTTTTCTCAACTCACGCTATAAGAGCCGATGTCCTAGTAGTAGAGTAGCCAATCAGAGCACACGATTGCTCATATCCATTGACTGTGGATGGAATAAATCCATATATAATATGGTTGTGTTTTATATATCTTGAACATTTTTGTGCAATGTGATTTAAAAACAAAAACGATGCACTTATCATGACGTGAAAATAACATCGGCACACACCTAGTGAGCAGTGTAACTGTTAGCTCGTCATTTCTGGTTGTGTGTGTGTGTGTGTGTGTGGTATTTCCCCCCCATTAATGTTTAAATACAGAGTGAGAATTATTATATTACGGTACTGTATCAGTACTTCTTTATTAAAATAACACGAGCTCGTTACTCAGATGTCGATGCTAAGCTGATCGTACAGGATTCCTTCTGGCATCACCCATGTTAATCAAAGCACAATTTCTAGAATTATAAGAAAATATTCGATTTGTTCTTGTTGAGCTATAAAACTATATTTGTGCTGTGGATGTTAAACAGAAATATTCATAGGTAATTAAGAGTTTTGTCAGATTGATGACTCTTACATGGATATTTGTGGACACTTTTGGGCAGAGTTTAATGAATGTAATGTGCTTTTTTTTTTTTTTTATTACTCAGATTAAATGCCTCAGATTAAATAGAAGACGCCTCTTCATTTTGGTCCTCGAATAAGCTTAAAGGTGATTGATTTAAAGAGTTGATTCAGATTTCTGTCAGCCGACTTCGTATTTTGTACCAATTTTTTTTTGTTTTATGAACACAGTGTAACTTTTCAGGTATTTCAGTTATTGCTCTGCAATAATTCTTTTATAATAATTCTATTCTATAAATTTGTTCTGTGGCAGGTTTATTTTGTGTTGAGTGATTATTTTTTCTCCTCCCCTGCTGTTTAACTGCTTGCTTTCTAAAATAAAGTGACTCTGATCAGCAGGTCGCAGAGTGGAATCATTCAATCATCTCAGTCTTTAGTGTCAAATTGAAATAAGAACATCATCCAGTTGTATTAAATAGAAGACGCCCCCCAGCAAAAAGCCCTGAACCGGCAGTTTTGATTCCAGACTTTCACATCAGTCAGTCAATAATCCATCAGACACCGAATATTTTTACACAATTTCAGTTTTATTCTGAAAAAAGGATCAGGATGTTTTTCCACTGTACAAAACTAAACATCAGGATTTAGTAGTAGGATTTGTTTTACGCTGTACAGGACAGAAAATCAGCTCGAACTTCACATGATCATGCAGATATGGAGAGACAGATTTACAACAGTTAAAGTGTCAGTGTGTGTGTGTTTTAGTGAACTGACTCATTAACAGGGCTTTATGACCTTGTTATAACGCCAGCGTATCTTTGATGAGCCTCCTCATGGTGGTGCTCACCGATGTCCCAAGAGAATCCGTAATCTGGTACGTGATCTTGTACAGATACGGCTGGACGTCCTTCAAACTCATGTCAAACACGTTGTCCACCTCGGACTGCGTTGGCATCTTGGGCAGGTACTCATGCCGATTGATGACCTCTACGATGTTGATGACCTTCTCACCAAGCTTCTCGCCCACTTTCTCCCGGCAGATCTGACGCTCCTGTTCGTTGGCCAGGTTCACCACGTTCACCTTGATGGTCCACACCTCCCACGGGATGCACTCATCTGAGAACGGCCAGCGCGACTTCTTCTTCTGATAGAACTCCAGAGAGATCTGGCCCATTCCGTCACTGCCCGAGTTCCCGAGCGCATCCTGGAGAAGAAAGGAGGGGGGAAAAAAAAAAAAGTGCTTGATGCGAGAACAGCATTTTGGAAAGGAAAGAAGGTTGCTCTCCGAAGTCCAGGTTAATTCCAGTCTATGATCAGGTTCAGGAGATATGAATCATGGGTGAGCGAGTTGACTCTTTTGAACTGGCTCTTTTAGAGGTATTGGTGAGCCGAGTCAAATGAAACAAATCACCTAAAAAGATCTGGAATTCCTCTTATTAATCAGATCAAAGGTTTTCAACCTGGGAGATATTTTTACAGCAACCATTACTTATATTGTAGTTTTATGCATATAAACTTGACTTATTTAAATAATATCCATTCAGCTAGCGCGATACTGAACGAGTTGAAGGTAAGTATTCCAAGCTGAATGAAATACATCTGATATACCACAAAACAAGCCATTATTATTATTATTATTATTATAATACATACACGTTCCTTTCGGGTGTTCAATGTGTCTCTTTCAAAATTCTCAATTTTCCATATTTAACAAAGCAAACCTGGCGGCCATCTTTGTTTACAAATTGTCACAGCTGCTTGCTAGCGTGGAAGTTTTACATCTCTGACGTGTGACATGTTGTCTTGACAACCGTGCAATATCGTAAACTATATTCAACGCTCATTCTCCACTGTGTAGAGTGATGTAATACACGTAGGATAAGCGATATGCTAACAATATTGCATGCTATCGAACCAAATGAATTAAACCTGCTAAAAGGGAATAGAACACATGCTTTTAATCCATCAAAAAAGTGTGCTGTATGGATATAGATAATTAATTAATAAAAATAACGTGTTGCCAGGCAAAACAAATCTCGCCCAGTAGCACTCATGATGAATATGAAGGAAGATATCTGTCGATTACTTTCTGATACTATAAAGTTATCACGAGGTTTTTCTTATTTGGTTTCTAGTTCTGAAGTTTATCAAGAAATAGAATGGGGACTCGAACTTGATCCGGATAAGTGCTGATTGGTTACAAACGCTGTGTCCTAAATCACTCACTCGTTCACTACACCCTACTCACTATATAGGAAATTACTATACAGAGGACTATAGTGAGCTCACTGATTAAATGATAAAACTACTTCTTTGCCGTGGCACTACTTTTCATGATGCATTGTGAGATACTTTGAGTGCACTATACATTCAGATAGCACTACAAAATGGCGACATCTCTCATCGATGCAATTATGTGCAATAATATAGGCCTTAAACTATTTTTATGCATACTTATGTTATTTATATGTGTGTGTGTGAGTATATATATATATATCACACACACACACAGGGTGCGATTTGTCAAAAAACCAGAAGGGGGGATTTTTTTTTTTAATCATGAAACGTCACAAAATTAAGGTAACAATAGGCTAACAGCTCAATAACATCCAATGATATCAAATGAGGGGTGGCACGGTGGTGTAGTGGTTAGCGCTGTCGCCTCACAGCAAGAAGGTCCTGGGTTCGAGCCCCATGGCCGGTGAGGGCCTTTGTGTGTGGAGTTTGCATGTTCTCCCCGTGTCCGTGTGGGTTTCCTCCGGGTGCTCCGGTTTCCCCCACAGTCCAAAGACATGCAGGTTAGGTTAACTGGTGACTCTAAATTGACCGTAGGTGTGAATGTGAGTGTGAATGGTTGTCTATGTCTATGTGTCAGCCCTGTGATGACCTGGCGACTTGTCCAGGGTGTACCCCGCCTTTCGGCCGTAGTCAGCTGGGATAGGCTCCAGCTTGCCTGCGACCCTGTAGAAGGATAAAGCGGCTAGAGATAATGGATGGATGGATGGATGATATCAAATGAATAACACTAAATGAAAATGAACACTAAACCAGAGATAGTAAATTCATCTTCCTATCTCTCTGACTAAATACACGAACACTAACACACGACAAAGTTCGCATTGCTTGTCGCGTTGCTGTGATGTTTCTCTCCCTCCGGATTAAATGGACAGTGACTCGAAAATCACTGAAATACATGAATACTAAATGAACAGTTTGCTCTGATGGCGCAGTTCATGTGGCCTTTTCTGCTTTCCCGTCGGTGCGCTATCCGCCGCGTTTCGCCCTTCTTTAATCCACATTTCTGTGAATTTCTCAGCAGGGAAGGAACGCACGTCTGACCCATTGACAGCGAGGAAAAGAAGGCTGTCAGTGTGGATACATTCATTCTGTTGCACTCATCAGTAAGGATGTGATTCATGGCGCTGAATCCACGTTCACACTCTGATTATCTACAATGTATCTATTTGCTGGGGATGTTCGTAGGGTTGCCAACTTTCTCATATCCAAATGAGGGACACTTTGTTCCGGGTGCGGACAAGTACCGGTACAGGCCCTGTACACGCACCCCAGCGCCCCAAAACAGTTACAGTACCGAATCGCCTTTAGGTGAGGGTTTCAAATGTAGGCCACTACAAATTCATTTCTAAAATAGAGCTTTTAAAAATTAATAGACCAATTAATGGATATTTTTAAGTAACTTAATGCAAAATAAACAATTCTAATATTATTGTCTCATTTTTCTCTTTTAAACTTTGGCCAAATAATTCATCAGGCCATATTTATGAAGGCAATGTCATAAACTGAAAAATGATTTGCTGTAGCTGTAAAACCCTGATATTTGCTTAATTGTCCATTTGAAAACCCTAAGAACCTTCTGCAATGCTTCATAGCAGAAGAAGAAGAGAGAAAGACATCACAAAGGCAGGAGTGAGGCAGAAAAGCTCCCCTACTATAGGCTGAGGTCTATCCTGTTTCGGAAGGTTTTTTTTTTTTAAGCTATCTGCTATCCTTATCGAACAGTTAGGCTGTATCCACTGGCTGCACCATCTGCTCTAGTTTAATTTGATGCCTATTTTGTCAGTATAGCTTAAAAATTCAGGATATGGCAACAGTGAATGGTTTTAAATCGCAGATGACCGCGACTCGCGGTAATAGCGCTTCTCACAGCAATTACGCGATTTACACCACAGAATTGGAGTGAGGGGCAGGATCTGTCCCTGACGGGACAAATTAAAATTACCCAAAAAACGGGATGTCCCGCCCAATACGGGACGGTTGGCAACCCTAGACGTTCATGAACATCAAAGCTGCCACTTCGGGTCATTTTGAAAGTGAGTTCAATGTAGACCATAGAAAACTGTGTCACAACATGCCTGTCATGTCAACTTTTTTTTTGGTTTGTTTGTTTTATTGACGGGGTTGTCCCCGAGGATTTTTTTTTCAGCAGAGATAAAAACCAGAGGGGGGGGATGATCCCCACCATCCCCCCCAGCAAATCACACCCTGTGTGTGTGTGTGTATATATATATATATATATATATATATATATACACACACACATACACACACAGAGTCTACCTGTAATGTGCAATTTTTCTGAGCCTCTCAATAAGGCAATATTTCTATACTTTTTCACGGTAGCCCTCTGTATTTAATCCTTCGTTTGTCTAATTTTTATTTCAGTTTTATTTGTTATCTGTTTGACTTTTTCTTGCTACTGTAACACGTGAATTTCCCTGATGTTGGATAAATAAAGTGAATCTAATCTAATCTAGTCCACTACACTCTAAAAAATAAAGGTGCTTCAGTGGTTCTTCAAATCTCTGGATGGTTCCACGGAGAGTCAAAACTCTGTGATGAACCATTACATTATGCGAAAGGTTCTTCACATTGGAAATGGTTCTTCAGAGCCTGGCATTCTCTTACCATTTGCTGGTCAATGCACATACAGTGGTGCTTGAAAGTTTGTGAACCCTTTAGAATTTTCTATATTTCTGCATAAATATGACCTAAAACATCATCAGATTTTCACGCAAGTCCTAAAAGTAGATAAAGAGAACCCAGTTAAACAAATGAGACAAAAATATTATACTTGGTCATTGATTTATTGAGGAAAATTATCCAATATTACATATCTGTGAGTGGCAAAAGTATGTGAACCTTTGCTTTCAGTATCTGGTGCGACTCCCTTGTGCAGCAATAACTGCAACTCAACGTTTGCGGTAACTGTTGATCAGTCCTGCACACCGGCTTGGAGGAATTTTAGCCCGTTCCTCCGTACAGAACAGCTTCAACTCTGGGATGTTGGTGGGTTTCCTCACATGAACTGCTCGCTTCAGGTCCTTCCACAACATTTCTATTGGATTAAGGTCAGGACTTTTGACTTGGCCATTCCAGAACATTAACTTTATTCTTCTTTAACCATTCTTTGGTAGAACGACTTGTGTGCTTAGGGTCGTTGTCTTGCTGCATGACCCACCTTCTCTTGAGATTCAGTTCATGGACAGATGTCCTGACATTTTCCTTTAGAATTCGCTGGTATAATTCAGAATTCATTGTTCCATCAATGGGGCGGCACAGTGGTGTAGTGGTTAGTGCTGTCGCCTCACAGCAAGAAGGTCCTGGGTTCGAGCCCCGGGGCCGGCGAGGGCCTTTCTGTGTGGAGTTTGCATGTTCTCCCCGTGTCCGCGTGGGTTTCCTCCGGGTGCTCCGGTTTCCCCCACAGTCCAAAGACATGCAGGTTAGGTTAACTGGTGACTCTAAATTGACCGTAGGTGTGAATGTGAGTGTGAATGGTTGTCTGTGTCTATGTGTCAGCCCTGTGATGACCTGGCGACTTGTCCAGGGTGTACCCCGCCTTTCGCCCGTAGTCAGCTGGGATAGGCTCCAGCTTGCCTGCGACCCTGTAGAAGGATAAAGCGGCTAGAGATAATGAATGAATGAATGAATGTTCCATCAATGATGGCAATCTGTCCTGGCCCAGATGCAGCAAAACAGGCCCAAGCCATGATACTACCACCACCATGTTTCACAGATGGGATAAGGTTCTTATGCTGGAATGCAGTGTTTTCCTTTCTCCAAACATAACGCTTCTCATTTAAACCCAAAAGTCCTATTTTGGTCTCATCTGTCCACAAAACATTTTCCCAATAGCCTTCTGGCTTGTCCATATGATCTTTAGCAAACTGCAAACAAGCAGCAACATTCTTTTTGGACAGCAGTGGCTTTCTCCTTGCATCCCTGTCATGCACACCATTGTTGTTCAGTGTTCTCCTCATGGTGGACTCATGAACAATTAACATTAGCCAATGTGAGAGAGGCCTTCAGTTGCTTAGAAGTTACCCTGGGGTCCTTTGGGACCTTGCTGACTAATACATGCCTTGCTCTTGGAGTGATCTTTGTTGATGGACCACTCCTGGGGAGGGTAACAATGGTCTTAAATTTCTTCCATTTGTACACAATCTGTCTGACTGTGGATTGGTGGAATCCAAACTCTTTAGGGATGATTTTGTATCCTTTTCCAGTCTGATGAGCATCAACAAGACTTTTTCTGAGGTCCTCAGAAATCTCCTTTGTTTGTGCCATGATACACTTCCACAAACATGTGTTGTGAAGATCAGACTTTGATAGATCCCTGTTCTTTAAATAAAACAGGGTGCCCACTCACACCTGATTGTCATCCCATTGATTGAAAACACCTGACTCTAATTTCACCTTCAAATTAACTGCTAATCCTAGAGGTTCACATACTTTTGCCACTCACAGATATGTAATATTGGATCATTTTCCTCAATAAATAAATGACCAAGTATAATAATTTTTTCTCATTTGTTTAACTGGGTTCTCTTTATCTACTTTTAGGACTTGTGTGAAAATCTGATGATGTTTTAGGTCATATTTATTCAGAAATATAGAAAACTCTAAAGGGTTCACAAACTTTTAAGCACCACTGTAGGCTATGTTTACACAAATCTGTCTTCACTGCTCAGACAAATGGTTTAAATGGTTCTTTAAAGAACTGTTGCATGAACGGTTCTTTGAAGCCCTGAAAAAAGGTTCTTCTATGGCATCACCCTGAAGAACCGGTACTGGCCCCATTATTTTTTAGAGTGCATGTAGTGAGTGATTTGGGACACAGGAGAACTTTTGCTATCGTTACACTCATTCTTACATATGTTCTTGTGTACTATAGTAATACTTATGCGCATGTGCAGTGTGCTACCGTTACACTCATTCTTACATCCTCACAACGCAATCTCAACTGTTCATATCGCAAGATCACAATTCACCGTTCTGGTGATGCGCATGCACAACTGTTAGATTCTTACAGCATGATGACATCGTGGCTATCGCCTCTATAGACCCCTTTCACTGACGTCACCCGAAACCGGAAGTAAACAAACCCTGCGCCATATTGGAAGACCAACAAACTCGTGATTAGGGGGAAATAACGGCAGCGCGCGGTATTTGAACCCACGAGGCACTTGGATCATCAAAAACCTACAATGGTAAACTTTTGTGTTGTGTTAGGGTGTTCTAACAAAGCTGATGGGAAAGGTGAAAAGAAGGCTTTCTACAGAATACCAGCTGTGATTGAGACACAAGCAAACCAAGGAGCTTTCTGCCAGGAGACAGCGAGAGCATTTAGCTGCTTTATGCAGAGCGGATCTGAATACTTCTTGTCTACAACAGTACAGAATATGTTCAGACCATTTTGTTACTGGTAAGTCACTAGGCTAGAGTGTTGTAGAACATTTTTTTAAATGTTTACTGAATAAAAACATCCTTAATTTTATCACATTTATGTTATGTATTTCATTTCTCTCTTTTGTTTTAATTTTCCTCCCTCCATCCCGCTTTGGATTTTAAATATAGTTTTTCCCCCCATGTCCAAATAATTCAAATATGTATAAATAAAAAGAGATAAGTAGTAAATTAAAAATAAATTATGAAATAAAAAAAATCCATAACAGCATGAATACAGATTGCAATAGTGGTCAAGTGCTATAATTTTTTTAACATGATAGTGGAGAATTTCATTTAATCTGCACTGATTATTATATGAAATATAAATGAACAAATTCTGAACAGGTCTTTCATAGAATGGAACAACTGTTAATGTAGTAAACACTGTTAACATGTTAATAAAAGAAAATGTGCTGCTACATTTCAGGTGTAGTTTGTTTTATGTATGTATGTACTTGCATAGATGTGTACTTGGTCTTCCAATATGGCGCCCTAACAAAATCTCGCGGTGTGGTGACGTCACGCGAAAGGTAGTAGCCACAAAAACCTTGACCATGACCAGATGACCCTCAAAATGTTGGAGGTTCTATCTGAGACCAATGCCCATCTATCCTGAAAGTTTCATGAAGGTTGGTCCAGCTGTTTTCCCGGAATACCGTTAAACAAACAAACCCCACAGAAAACAATACCTCGCCCCCTGGTGGACTCTGTCCCGGGTGAGGTGGTAATAATAACAACAACAAGACTGTCAGTGATGGCGTAGCTCACTCTGACCCCGTCTAGTCCAGAAGGAACGATCTAAAGTGGGCCACCTTGCACAATAAATGTTGCAAGCTATATACACTATACACAAGCTATATATAGAAGCGATATCCACCCTAGGAATACTGACCTATTTATCAGAAAGAATCCAAAATGGCGAGGAATTGACTGAGAAGAAGCCATTTTTGTTGAACTTATTTAGTCCATAACTTCATTAATAATTGTAATGAAGCAAATCTGGGTAGAAGTTATATGCACCCTAGGTACCCCTACCTTCAAACTGGAAAGAATCAAAATCAGTGAAGAATTGAGAGAGAGAAAAGAAGTGATGTGTGTGGAAACTGCTCATTAGAGATTGATTGATTAATTACTCCATATCTTCATTATTAATTGCAATTATGCAAATTTGGGTAGAAGCTATCTATATGCACCCCAGGCAGACCTACCTTCCTGCCAAAAAGAATAAAAATCGGTGAAGAATTGAGAGAGAAGCAGCGACTTTCGTGAAATGTGGACGAGGCTGGGCGGACGCCAGACAACAGGATGGCATAAACTCATCGCCTGCTGGCCAGATGAGCTGCTAATAATAATAATAATAATAATAATAATAATAATAATAAAGTCAAATCATTTACATTTAGACTTTCATTAGCCTTCATTCAATCTGATCCAGAGTCGAAGTGAAAATCTGATTCGATGATAAACAATAGCGTTTGTTTATAATCCAGTATTTTACAGATTATCTGCACTTTGCGCTCCACAGTGATTGGCATAAAATGGGCTTTAAACTCATGAAAATGTGGAGTGATGTGAAATGTAGGGGCGGCACGGTGGTGTAGTGGTTAGCGCTGTCGCCTCACAGCAAGAAGGTCCGGGTTCGAGCCCCGTGGCCGGCGAGGGCCTTTCTGTGTGGAGTTTGCATGTTCTCCCCGTGTCCGCGTGGGTTTCCTCCGGGTGCTCCGGTTTCCCCCACAGTCCAAAGACATGCAGGTTAGGTTAACTGGTGACTCTAAATTGAGCGTAGGTGTGAATGTGAGTGTGAATGGTTGTCTGTGTCTCTGTGTCAGCCCTGTGATGACCTGGCGACTTGTCCAGGGTGTACCCCGCCTTTCGCCCGTAGTCAGCTGGGATAGGATCCAGCTTGCCTGCGACCCTGTAGAACAGGATAAAGCGGCTAGAGATAATGAGATGAGATGTGAAATGTAATGTGAACGAGACTGAACCCAAGTGTTTGCTGTCATTTATGTGATTGAGACCTGATGATGAGTGACACACAATCCCAGTCCCATCACTCCAGAGCCTGTGGTTACACACTCACTGAGGAGTTTTCCCCCTTCTGTATCACGAGCGGAACCAAACTCCGTGTGTGTGTGTAAACAGACTTGGCCAATAAACCGGATTCGGATATGGAAAGAGTGCGCGTGCTGTGTGGATGGTTGTATTTGTGTCGGTTTGTGTTTACAGTACCGCACCTTAAACTCGGTCACTGTTTTCCTGATCACGCGCTCGAGCTCGTCCGATGAAACCCGCACAAAGGTGAAGTCGATGAAGTCGCAGTCCACGTCCTGAGTGCCCACCGTGCCCATGCAGTACGTCCCCTCCTTCTTATAGTGGAACTTGCCGGTGCTGCGGTGCAGGAGGATGGTGTGCAACAGCGCCGCCATGGCCTCATCCACCTGCCGGGCCTCCAGAGACACCTCCAACACCTCCGAGCGGCAGTTCATCCCCGACACTCACTACACACTCTGCCAGGGCTGTGCGCTCACAATCCCTTTATTAACCCCCGGAGGGAAATTCAAATGTGGTCTGATCCTGGATCAGCTCCAGAACACGATGACTTCTCCCTCAACACTGAATACACAACGTTTCTAAAGCTTCTAAAATCTCTTTCGCGTTCACAAAAAGTCATACATAATAACAACCGAGGATCTGTTCATCCAGAATATTCCCTCGAACACGTCTGCGTTGTTTTTTTTCTCCCAGCAAAATGGACGCCTTCTAATACACAAAAGCGTCTTTGTTTTTCCAAATGCGCGTTTCTTTCCGAATTTGTCCCTTCTGACGTTCCGTCAGTTACGGAATGCAACGAGGGACATGCTCAATGGGGAAAAAAAGCGCGCTTCGAATTTGTTCGGACCTGTTTTGTTGTTGTTTTTAAGTTACCTTCGCGTTAGATTTACTGCTCTCCTTCATTTAATAGTTATTTAACTTCATGTCAAGGTTGTTTTTACCGGATAAAGTTGATTAATCTGGTGTAAAACCAGGAATAATAGATGTTAGCGAGCTAGTCGATGAGCAGGTTCATATTAATATTTATAATATTAATATTCTGTTGTTAAAAAACATTTCGACAGCACATAAAGATAACATCGACTTTATCTATCTATTTTTTATTATTTAAAAATCATGCTAGTCAGAGTATTTTTGTTTATCCGTCGCCCGGAAAATGAAGGGCTCTAGCGTTGTAATTATGCGGAAGTGAAATACGGAGAGCAAAAAGGGACAAAACAAAACGCGTTTGGAAATTACCGGCCTGTTGATTATAGCTATTTGTTTGTTTGTTTATTTAAGACTGCAGTGTGGTTTTGATATGTAAGAGTACTTCTGATTTAAAGATCAGGTGTGATTCTATATCATACCGATAAAAGATTAGAATTTAAGAATTCACAGAAGTGCAGTGAGAGGAATATGATGCTCAGGACGGTGTCCAGTTCTCCTTTGGCTCCTTCTGTGAAGGTCAAATTAATAAATGCTGGCTTTCACACAGCTGCAGATCTGACTGAGGTGCAGCCACTCCAGCTGTGTAAAGGTACACTGCTTCATTGCATCACTATTTACAGCTGAGAGCAATAGTTTACAAAAAAAAAAAATCACTTTATAGTGAGTTGTGTTTATCGGAGGTTCATTATAACCTTATTTATAATACTGTAGATTGTTAAAAACTCTCACTCTATTAAAATAATGAGTAACTGCTTCAAAACTCTTTTGCATTCTTTGAAGTGTAATGTGCACAAAGTATTGTCTTTTTTGCAGTTTTATTTTTATATTCTATTTTGTCCTGTTGTCTTTTCCAAAATATACTCATATTTCATTTAAAACTTTTTTTTAATGATAGATAAATTGCATAGCACATACATTTTCTTTTTTTCTGCCTTGAAACTGTGAGGGATGCAAACTTTTGCATTTGACCATCCATATGTACAGAAAGAACATATATGTTGCTGTAATAATTAATAGACGGTATGTTTTGATTCTGGCAGCAGCAGGTGTCTCTCAGGAGGAGGCTGATGAGGTGTCACGGACGCTGTGTGATGACTCGTTGCCCCTCCAGCAGAGAGCAGCGGTGCAGAGTCTCACAGCGCTGGATCTTCTGCACCAGGAGGAGACATGGGGCAGCATCGTCACGTTCTGCTCGGAGCTGGATGCTGTGCTCGGAGGCGGGGTTCCTGTGGGAAAGACCACAGAAATCTGTGGCGTCCCGGGCATCGGAAAAACCCAGCTGTGGTGAGACCTGAGCGTCGTTCTGGTTCTAATGACTGAACTTTTTAATGTTTCCTCATTTTACACACCAAATTCTGGTCCTCGGGGTCAGTCATGCAGCTTCATGAAGCCAGGATAAGGGTGTCCCGTTATTGTGCCGTTGAGGACTTTTGAGCGGTTCGGTGTAGAACTCCATAACAGTGTTTTCCTTTTGCACAGGGTTCCAAGGAGAACCTTTTGAAAGCTGAAAACCTGAATATTAATATTTAGCATGAGAATTGGGGTTAGTTAGACGAGGAAAGAGTAAAATGTGATTATTTAGGATCGTTATGAAGAATCACAGGCCTGCAGTGTGGATTTTGTGTGTGTGTGTGTGTGTGTGTGTCAGTGTGCAGCTGGCTGTAGATGTGCAGATCCCGGTGTGTTTTGGAGGACTGGGTGGTGAAGCCGTATTCATTGACACAGAGGGCGGGTTTGTGGTGCAGCGGCTGGTGGGCGTGGCCAAGGCTGCAGTGGAGCACTGCACTGCTCTGGCTGAGGACGAAGGTGTGTTTATAGTCATGTTTACATCCTTTTTCTGTTATACAACTTAAAAAAAAAAAAAGTTTTCCCTCTGGTGTACGGCTGTGAAATAAACATGTGATAGATGTGGAGTGTCCTCATGACTGTGATGTCACGTCATCACATTGCTCCTCTTCACACCATTCAGTCGAACAGTTTGGTCAGGAACTCTGGGTTGTGTGTGTCTGTTCTCAGAGCAGCAGAGAGCTTTAGAGAGCTTCACCGTGGAGAAGATCCTCTCCGGCGTCTTCCTCATCCGCTGCCTGGATCACGTGGAGCTCCTCGCCGAGCTTCACCTCCTGCCCGACTTCCTGAGGAAGCATCCACAGGTACGCAGCTTTGCACACATCTGGGGAGTCGTCATCAGAGGAATGACATGACGCCACTGGAACGATTCACAACACAAACGAAAGCACGAATCACAAGTTTCTGGCTGTGTAGAAATGAAAATAGAAGTACAGATTTTAAAAAATGTTTTTCCGTGGTCTCATTAGATATCATATCAGATTATATCATATATACAATACAGTCTAAAACTTGGACACACACACACAGGAGCAGAAGCTTCCAGAAAAAGTGAAGTTGGATGATTGTCACAATGTAATTGTTAATATTGAAAGTACAAAGCAGAGATGTTTATTATTAAAATGCCAAGCAGGTCACATCTCAACCTCAAACATAATAAAAGCCCCACAGATAAATAGACAGATGAAAAATACAGAAAATAACATTAAAAAGCCTCAAATAGAATAAAAGCCCAGTAGATAAACAAAAAAAAAATCTTAAAATCTCTTCCGGAGGTTGTGATATTCGTTGAGTGATTGGAGAGATTTTTATGAACGGATATCGGACAGGGCGGCACGGTGGTGTAGTGGTTAGCGCCATCGCCTCACAGCAAGAAAGTCTGGGTTCGAGCCCAGCGGCCGGCGAGGGCCTTTCTGTGCGGAGTTTGCATGTTCTCCCCGTGTCCGCGTGGGTTTCCTCCGGGTGCTCCGGTTTCCCCCACAGTCCAAAGACATGCAGGTTAGGTTAACTGGTGACTCTAAATTGAGCGTAGGTGTGAATGTGAGTGTGAATGGTTGTCTGTGTCTATGTGTCAGCCCTGTGATGACCTGGCGACTTGTCCAGGGTGTACCCCGCCTTTCGCCCGTAGTCAGCTGGGATAGGTTCCAGCTTGCCTGCGACCCTGTAGGACAGGATAAAGCGCCTAGAGATAATGAGATGAAATGAGATATCGGACATGTGATTATCGATTATTGAGATGATTATTATGGGATGGCAGGTGCGGCTGGTGGTGATTGACAGCGTGGCGTTCCCGTTCAGACACAATGTGGAGGATCTCTCTCACAGGACACGTCTCCTCAACGCCTTCTCACAGCAGCTCACACACTTATCAGCTCAGCATGGGCCAGCGGTAACACAAACACACTACAGACAGTGCACACGTGCAACAGATACCACACACACACTACACACATGCTGTGGAACATGAAGAGATGTGGGACAGTAAAAAGCCTCTGATGATGGAGTGTGTTCGTGTGGCATGATGGATGCTGTAAGAAGTGGGCGGGGCTTATAGCAGATCAAAACGTGGTGACTAGTGATCATGGTGTTAGCAAGGCATTAAATAACTTGAACACACAAATAGTTTGGTGAGTTTCATCTGTGCACTTGTTCTTTTCTTTAAACTCTTTGAAAATAACACACACTCAGCCGGTTAGATAACTTTACTGATCATTAAACAAATAGGTTTAATTCAATAACAGCTGTCTCTCCTTAACCTCTCTCTACACACACTTCCCTCCTGTGTGCTGCTCTCAGGTGGTGTTGACCAATCAGATGACAACGAAAGTCTCGAGCGGCCAGTCCAAGCTCGTCCCCGCTCTGGGTAATCTGCTCCTTCCTCATGGTTGATTTTCTTTAGTTTTGGCACTGGAGTGATGATCATGCTCATGTAGCTAACAAGTAGTGGAAGTGTGTAGCCTCCAGTTTTGCATTCTGCAAAGTGCACTTGCGAACAACAGGAAGTTGAGGGGTGAGTTATTAGATTGTCCAGTAGAGGGCAGTACAGATTGAAGTGTGCGTTTATCGCTTTAATTAACACTTTTATATACTGTCTGTATAACATGGTGTGTGTGTGTGTGGTTGTCCATCAGGTGAGATTTGGGGCCATGCAGCCACACAGAGACTCGTCCTGCACTGGGAAGGAGCTCAAAGGCAAGTGTGTGTGTGTATGAGTGAGATTTAGATATGCCACACAAGTGGCTGTTTTTGTGCACTCAGTAGGCAAGTGAGAAATTCTCTCTCACCCTCTCTATCACACACACACTCTCTTCTCTCTGTCTCTTACACACACACACACACACACACACCTCTCTCTCACACTCTTTTCTCCCTCTGTCTCTTACACACATACGAGCATTCCTCTCTCTCTGTTTCAGCTGTAGTTTATTTCCATCATTCTCTGTCAGGCTGCTTTTTTCCCGTCTGAGCAATAAACACTCAAGGTCATTGTGTGTGTGTATGATTGATGTGCATCAACTCTGCAGTGAATACAAAATCAGAAATACACATCGATCTGTTTCAGTTCTCTCTTTGCTCTTCCTGCAGGTTTGCATCTCTGTACAAATCATCCAGCCACAGAGACGCCACCATCCCCTACCACATCACGGTTAGTTCATAATAATTTATTATTATTATTTACTGTTGGTTTTTGGTGCCTTGCAATTAAATATGAAACAGAATATTTATAATAAAAGCACTTTCATGGTTAATAATTTGAATCTAAACCTCTGATAATCTAATGATCAAGAAAACTCACGAGAAAGTTTAACTTGCTTTGGAGATTATTTATTTCTTTGTTGTTGAATAATAAAATTGATTGGTGTGGCACTTTGACAACTAACGTTATGTTTACAAGCTCAGACGGCATATAAAAAAAACAACCCAAACCCCTTCACCAGGTCCACCAGTGCTGCTTGTCTGGTTTTTACCCTCTGAAACCTGATTGGCTGTTGTTTGATGATGCAATCACTTTTTTTTTTTTTAACATGAACACGGATTAACTCAGTACTTCAGATGGTTATGTGTTTGGAGCTGCACTGAATGTTATTAATATCAAGTGTCATGTCATGTTGTGGTGTTTTGTCCTCATTTCTCTGTGATGAAGGCTGAAGGATTCAGAGACACGAGTGTTTCAGTGTCTTCCGTCCCATCTCACAGTCCTGCAGCAGGAAGCCACAGTAAACGTCCTCGCACTGAACACTAGCACAGTTAATCTCTCTCTCTCTCACTCACACACACCCACTATTTACACAGGAACAACTGATCTACAGTCTGTCTACTGTTTAAGTGACCTGCATGTCCTCTCCAAACACTGTTCTGGATCAGAATAAAGATTTTTGTGTCATTACAAATTATTCACGTGAAATTGTAAATATTTTGTATTTACAAAAAATCAGTGGAATGCTGAATAGTGTATATGTAATGATGATTGTTTACCATTGATATACAGTTTGTATTTGATTTTAGATTTTTACCGTTCTTAGTAGTATAATTGGTTTAAATCGTTTTCAGAACACGACTTTAACAACTTGTGGCTCAGTTTAAATAAGGTTTCTGTTTGAGGAAATCATTCTTCCTGCAGGTATTAACTCTGTTTGTCTTAGATTACAGTACACTTTTAATCAGAGCAACTTACTGCAGTTTTTTATGCCTCTGTGCAGGCGACCAAAGGTCAAGGTCACTGTGACCTTGTGCGTCCTGTTCTCATGAGCACAATATTTCAAGAACACCTTAAGGGAATTTCTTCATATTTGGTGGAAATGTTCCATTGCACTCAGAGATGATCTGATGATATTTTGGTGGTAAAAGTTAAAATCACTGTGACCTTATGTATCCCATTCTCATGAATGCAATATCTCAAGAATGCCTTGAGGGAATTTCTTCAAGTTTGGATGAACTGATTAAGACTGAGTTTGGTGGTTATGAGGGTCAGTGTGACCTCATGTTCTTGGGAACATGATATATCAGGGAGGCATACAACGGCAGAGCGGTAATTTAAGTTCAATTATTTATGATTGTTGTTATTATAATAATACCAGACTGGGGTGTGTATATATATATATTTTTTGCATCATTGTTCTTGTATTTAGTTTGAAAAATATTACGTGGTTATCAAAATGTACAAATATTGTGCGGCAGGGGAATGCAAATTCTGACAAAAGTTTTGAAAAATCTTTGAGACAATATGTTATCTCAGATGTTATTTTCATTTCTCTTCTTGTTTCATTCTCTGTACAGCACTTCAGCCATTGTAAGTTGCTTTAATAAATAAATCTTGCTTACTGATCATCAGAGAGAGAGCAGAAGAGTTAAATCTCAGCCTCTGTGAAATGTGCAGCAGTTATTTTTACCCACTGGTGCTCCTCTGATGTCCTATATACACTCTCGCTGCACGACAGAGCACAGGTTTGTGGTGATGATCATGAATCCCTTGAGCCTCTTTGGGGAATCAGGGAGCTTTTCACTGCTCGTTTTCATTAAAAGCCTCACAGGACTCGAGGCATCACTCCTTCGAGGCCAATTAGCTGATGGATTTCCGTCCCTCGGATTCTTGTGAAATGCCATTAGTGAGGTGGAAGGGAAAGTAAGTCAGATCAGCAAGAAAAAGGAACATCTGAGACACTGAGTGTCTTGCTGCTGCTGTAAATGACATCCTTGTTTTGACTCATTTTTCACCTGCATGTATATTTAACACGTGTTTATTATGTTGGTGTATTGTTACTGACAAGCAGAGTACAGGGGTGCCAAAACTTTGTGCAGGGCAACGGACTATGTTTAGTGTCTGTTTTTATTCATACATTTTTGTCCTAAATGAAGTCATTTCAATAGTGACGTCATTCCTGACTCAGGCCAAACACACACAATATTTATTTATTCATTCCACAATTTAAACGCGTTTTAAAATAGTGTCTCTTACGTGCACGCGCGTCGAGACTACTCGGGTTTTACGTCATTCCGGCGCCGGAAGTAAAGTTCCTCAATTTATTTCTAATAATTCATATTTTAACACTTCTGCATATTTAAACTTTCCGGTCGTTTTTTTTTTTTAATTTTATATATTTTTGTTGTATTTTCTTTATGAACAATGATTGAATATTTTATTGTATATTTATTATAACCGCTGGCATTAAACAAAAACTCCATGTCCCATGACCACTCGCTTCTTAAGCTTAGCCTAGCTAGGGTTAGCATCTGGCTAATGTTCGCTAACTAGCAAGCTAGTTTATTTTCTCACACAGCGACATTTAAAAAAAAAAACCTTTCTGCTTTGTTAGTGTTGTAAATGGAGTTTTCTTTGTTTAGACAGTTAGCTAGCTACAGTTTATTACTCGCCTCGCTATTTAGCCTAGCTAGCTAGTACCCACTGACAGAAGGCTGGGCTAAGACCCGGATGTGAAGGCTATATCTGATTGGTTCAAATGAACCCCGCGATGCTTTAACGAAACTGGAGTAAGATTAAGACATTTCCGAAAAAAAAAAAAACAATTTAAACATTTGATGAGTCGAAACATGTCGCAGTAATCCAGATAAAATAAATCCGGTTTGTGAAGTAGTTAAGAACTGGAGCATTGAGTCCATTCAGGTACTCATTCATTCATTCATTCACCCCAAAGAAACCGGATGACGTAGTCACCCCAATGGATAACGTACTCTTTCTATTTTCTGTTTAGCCCCGCCCCATCGTATCTGACGTCACCGCTGCTCGTTAACGCGCTCTCGCGTTCACGCGCGCACCTGCAGCTTGTTCATGACTCAAACCCACAGATCCTCCTCCTCCTCTTTCTTCTCCGTCTGTGTCGTGTCTCTCCGGGAATGAGAAGGAGCGATGGCGGGCTGTGGCAGCGAGGAGAAAGCTTACCGCCGCTTCCTGGAGCTCTTTCTGCGGGAGATGCGGCCGCCGCTGCGCGAGGACTCACCTGTGCCCGCGCGCCCTTTGTCGGACTCGGTGGTGGAGGACGAGGTGGAGGGGGAATGTCTCGACCTGTGTCTGCAGCACCTGTGCAAATAGTTAAGTACCCAGCATGCCTTTCGGAATCCCTAGCCCACTTAACAGCGCACTAATTAACAAACTATATAAAGTAGTCTGAAGAACCAGCGGAGGAGATTATTATTATTATTATTATTATTAATCTCTACATAGCCTTACACAGGGAAGTGTTTTAGTAGAAGCTTCATCTTTCCAAAGGGTTATGCTCACTTTATTCAGAATCTAACTCAAACTTTTTTTTTTCTTTAAATTCCTAATGAGGGCTTTAAACTGAAATATCATCATGCATCCCTTAGTGTTAGAAATAAAGTCTACAAACTGTATTTACTGCATTCCATCTTCTACCTTTTTTTTAGTTTTTTTTTTTTATTCCACCTGTCAACTGATCTAGAGCATTCTTTCATGGCTCCAGATATGTCCCTGAAAAGATTTGTAAAGGTTTCCAGCTATGACCCGAATCCCCTTACTGGTACCGCAACAGTGACGAGCAAAAGTACCATTTGGTACCTCTAAGTTTGAGCTAATATTGTTTCCTACTACTACTACTAATAATAATAATTATCTTAAGTGTGATGCTTTGAACCTTATGTTCTGTATTGATTGCCTTTTAATTATCCTAAATAAATATAATTCATAATCTTATGACCTTGAAAGAGATCCGGACTATTTGTTTCTGGTTTTTTTTAAAGCTTTATCCTAAACACTGTTTACGGTACATGACTGGACTGTAAATCTGTTGTAACAACCTTTCCTAGTTTATGGAACTGTTCACATGAACAGATTGACTTGCCATGTCATTGATCAAAATCGTGCCATTAAAAGAAGGTTCGAGTGTCTGTTCAGGACCGCACGGAGTGAACAATAAAGCAGAAAAAAAAAATGTCCCAGTGGATGGAAGTGGTGCCCTTGATAATTTCAGAATCGTTTGCTCTTATAAATGTTCTCACTGTGGCACCAAGACAAGTACATAATTGTACATCAAGTGGTGCTTTTATATTGTGGCATCTTTCATGTGTACAGTGCATGCAGTTGCATCTGTCAGGCTTGTGTTCTTGTGCTTTTGAGAAGTGGTGAGCTCGGTGTGTTGAGGCGCGTTCCCCCCTCTGTGTCCATGACTTGAGGTGCCCTAGTGGTAAATCCCCAGTTTTTGCGTTGCACAGCGTCACTACTGCAGTTGCCTCCCTCCCCCTTCTCCTTCTTCTCCTCCTCAAACCATCATCCATCAGGAAGCTTCCGGAGTGAGTATGAGATGGTGGGGGGGGAGAGAGAGAGAGAGAGAGAGAGAGAGAATATGAATGCACGCACGCAGAATAACTGCACTCTTGGTTCTGTGTGTGAGATGATGTGGAGTGGTATAATGGAGAGGACGTGCAGTGTTCATGTTAAATTGTCGCTTAATGTGTGTGTGTGTGTGTGTGTGTGTGTGTGAGAGAGAGGGAGAGATGGTTACCTTTATTCTTCAAGATGTCTGCAGTGTTGGTGCGCTCTGCTTCTCATGCGGGAACACGCGCACACCAGAAGCCTCTTGCTTTTCTGTGGCTGGATTCCAAATGGCTCCTTGCTCCCTTTATTGGAAATAAGTGCACTACATTAGAAATAATGATGCCTAACCCACAATTATACAGTGTGACGTGCACAATATAGGCGGACTTGCCACGATAGTTAGTGCACTTAATCATCAAGGCATTCAGCTCCCTCCTCTCCATGGAAGTGTTCCCCCATTTAGTGCATTACATGTCCATTAGGGAACTACTTAGAACTCCATATTCTCCAGCTCCCTACTCACTATTTAATATGTACACAACAGGAATCTCTCTCTCTCCCTCCCCCCGTTAGGTGTAAAATAATGGTGTGTCCATGATGCATGTCATACTTGGAATCATTTGGGATTTGGCTCCCTGATCTGTAACTAAGTACGCTACATTGGGAATGGATGATTGGAATTTCCACTTTTTTTCGGATTCAGGTCCCTACTTCCTGTATCGGCACTACAGTACTTCACACAGGAAGTACCCACTTCCCTACTCGATGTAGGGCACTCCATGTGAAATGAGGAGCCATTTTGTGGCTTTTTAATTACTAGTGGCTTCCCAGTATTGTATGTACGGTTCCCTAAACCCTCAGACCTTCATCTTTTTACTCCCTATGTAAGTACACGACATATTTTGTAAAAAATAATGGCTCCTGTACCTTGTAATGCAGGTAATTGGGGAAACATTTGGGATTCTCCTTCCACACAAGCACTATGCCCTATATAGTGCACTGTATGTGCAATAGGGAGTGATTTCGGGTGTGCTGTGCTTTTCCCGATATCAATACACTGCATCCTATTGAGTGTACTATTGGTGCAGTAGGGAGTGATTTGGTATCCTGCGCGCGCTCTCTCTCTCTCTCTCTCTCTCATATATATATATATATATATATATATATATATATATATATATATATATATATATATATATAAATAAAAAAAAAATAATATAAGCACGCACTAGTCCCTATTTAGTGCTCTTTAAGTGTAAGAGTCATTTGGGATGCTTCTTAGTATGCTCTGTCGGTACACGATACCCTTTAATGATGTTGACTAAAAGTGTAATCAGGAGTGATTTGGGATTCTGCCCCCTGCTCCATATACTATAAGTGCACTACACCCTATGTAGTGCACTGTAAGTGAATTTTTGGTTCCTTGGTGCTTATATAAATGCTCTATACCTTTATATAGTCAGTATAAGTGCAATTGGGACACAGCCGTTGTGAGCAGTGGATTGTGTGGAATAGCGTTATCCGGAGATGTGTTGTAGGTGAACCTCCTGCTTGTGTGTGTGAGATCTGATCAGTGAAATGGAGCATTAGAATCATGTTTTATTGTTAAAACTGTGGTTCGTGTTCTGAGGCTAAGACACAGAAGTCTGGTGTTGGTGGGGTTCTTGTCGGAGGCGAGGGCGTAACGAGGGGTTTTTCTGCTCGTCTCCCACTCTGCCCGCGCTGATGTAGCTCAACGTGTGATTATTTTGTCTCCGGGTTGAAGATCTAATAATAGAGCAGGGGAGAGAGGTGGAGATCCCCTTTGTTCTCTAGCTGTGTGTGTGTGTGTGTGTGTGTGTGTGTGTGTGTCAAGGTGCAGTGAGATGAGACGCGTTTGTCTGTATGTGGTGTTGGGGTGTGTGTGTGTGTGGGATTTGAGTTTTGTGGTGATGGAGGAAATGAAACGGCAGGTTTAATGAAGTTCTCAGTCACAGGACGATCTTGTGAAGGTTATAACTGCTTATGACGGTCTTATTAACTAGAGTCCAGTTTGAGATTCAGTTCCTGCTGTACAAGTGCACAACATAACGAGTGAAAGAAATGCCCCCCTACACGCTACAGTGTGTTGGGTCAAATAGGAAGATATTTGGACCTTCTTAACCCTCGTACCTCCATCTGTAATCTCCTTCTGTATCTGCGTTGGAGGGTCTTGTGCTGTTTAGTGTGTAGGAGCTGGATGAAGGGTTAAGTGCTTAGAAAGGCGTTAGTAGTATGAAGACGAGAGTAATGGACGGTGAGGTGTGTGTGTGTGTGTGTGAGACAGTGTTTTACACTGTGATAGCAGTTGAACCTGGGATTCAGATGGAAGGAAGCGAATCGGATGATTCCGAGGCGTTAGTGATTCAGTGTGATTCACATGGCAGAAGGAGATCCGGATGTGTCATGCTCCAAATGGAGGGAGGGAGGGAACAAACGAATGATGGGGGCTGTTCCCCCCCCTCACGCTGTGAGCCATGGGGAGTCCTGACACGCACTAATCGAGAACGGAAAGCTCTGCTAAAGCTCATTAAAGCCCTCTGTCTCACACAAATGTAATTCCCTCACTGAGGAAGTGTCACACCTCCATCTTTCACATCTCCATCATGTCCCTCTTGTGCGTCCCTCCTTCCTGTCCCTCCATTGCGTCTCCATCATCACGTCTCTGTCGCGTCCTTCATCCCTCCATCACGTCTCCATCACATCCCTCCATTGCGACACAGATGTGAGCTGAGACTTTAGTTTGGGACGTGTTCGATCCCTAACTGTCCTCTATCTGTGATGTAAAAATAAAAGGTGATCATTGTTATTTATATGGGAGTGTGCTTGCTCTTATGGTGGACTTTCTCTTGCTGGAACGAGAATTAGTGTGAGGGAGCAGGAAGTGAAAAGGGTTCCGTTTCCCCCTGGCTGTACCTCTGCACGGGTTTTAAATAAACCTAGAGGTTCATCAGTACCGTCACTGCGTGCTTGTTCCTGGAGTCGAGGAATAACATGGAAATCCTTTTGTGTAAAGCTGCAGACAGTGTGGGTTTATTTTAGAGTTTACAGGAACAGAAATGTAATCAATCATAGAAGCTGAAAGGGAATGGAGCCTGGCGTTTGCTTTCACATGCTGGAAATCATCCTGATTTACAAAGGCAGTCCTTTTTTTGAAACACTCCTCAGAAAAATCGAAAACACTCGCAACAGCATGGATCACATCTAATCAGTAAATCGCTCTCTTTTCCAATCTGACACCTGGAGGCTTTTCCTGCGTGGACCTGACGGTGGATCTGTTAGACAGACGGGAGCTTTGTAGATAAGACAATCCTGTTTTAAACTGGCAAAGAGCCTGTTTGGCATCACATTAGAGCACAAAAACCTCTTCAGCTGTAGTAGAGCAGCTGCTTCTGAGAGGATGCTGTCGAACACACACACACACACACGCACGCACGCACGCCATGCGCATTTATCTTTATCCTTTTGTTTCGACACAGATTTTGAGGTTATTGCAGTCTCAGAATCGCCCGCATATCCATTTAACTCTGTGTGTTTGTGTGTGAACGAAATGTTGTTTTTTATTTTCATCTAATTGGAAGAGTCTTTAAAATCTGATTAATAATAATTTATTATTTCAATTTATATAGCGCCTTTTTCAAAACCCAAGGTCTCTTTACAGTTATAGGGAATAAATAAATAAAGTCCACCAAATAGAGGTCAGGATGTCATTCCAGTGGTGTAGCAGCCACAGTCCCACCAAAAGGTGCACGAAAACAAGTCCCACATCTCCAGCACAGCTGCTGCGCCGCTGCCGGCAACATCACTCAGAACACCACGCCATGGATCCACAAAGCAAGCACAGAAGCACAGTCATGCAAACCGCCGGTACGTCCCAAACTGCCTGCACAGCTGCCGTGACGCCACTGAGCAACATCACTCGGAACGTCACGCCAAGCACTAAAGCACAGAGCGCTGGACAACCCCGATGTTAAAATGAGCAACGAGCTCACTGCAGTCCATAGCTGGGAGCGCAGGCATCACCCACAGCGAACCAAGGCCTGGAGGGAACCGACGCCCAAAACTGGGTCCGGAGCTACACCACAACCGGCGGACAAAACACTCAAACAAAACCAAACATCAAATTACACAAACACACAAAAAAAGAAAAAATAAATAAAATAAGGAGAGAGAAAATAAAATAAAGCTCTGGTGAGAAGCAGCAGCCAGAATGCACACGACGTAGGCTACTCTCAAACAGAAAATGGATGTCTTAAAGCTTCCAGAAATGATCAAAATACAAAGTAAAAGGCATGATCTCTTTAGAACGGACTGCAGCCCTGTGTCTTGTAACTCTGTCCCCTAATATGGAGGATTTTCCCCACAGTTCCCAGTGTGGTGTTGGTTAAACCGGTTTGTTTCTCGAGCGCTGAGGAAGTTTGATTTTGTTCACTGACCTCCGTGAGCCCGAGGCATTATCGCTCTCCGCTCTGTGACTCTTCTAGCACCCTCGGGCTTCCTCTCATTACAGCCAGGGGCAAAATAAACTGAGCCAAGCACACACACAATCAATACATACACTCTCTCTCTGTCTCACACACACACGGAGACAATTGGAGAGGGATCGGTCCCGGAGGGCTGGCCTTCCTCTCGTATCGATGCCGCTGCTGCATTAAACTCCTCTTGAACTCCACAGCGTGACTTAAATGATTGCAAATCATTTAATTCCTTTTCTCTGTACAGTAGATTCCCGCCTATTCGCGGTTCAGTATTCACGAATTCACATTTTCGCGGGATTTTATATAGAACATATCTCCTATACATTCGCGGAAATCTCAGCGATTTGCGGTCATTTGCGGCGAACATATCAAACGTTTCCGCACTGCTACATTCTTGGAGCCGAATGCTCGCTCGCTCGCTTGCTATTGGCTGAAGTTTGAATGGCGGGCTGCTGCTCATTGGCTGATACGAATGAGCGCATTGTACAGTACAGTCTCGCGGTTCCCGTAGTTCAGAATTGTTCACGTGTTGTGCGTTCTTGGTATCTTTGAATAATTTTTACGCCCTACAATGGCTCCTAAACGCTCTGCATCTTCTAAGGCTCCTGCCAAGGAACCTAAGCGCCAGAAGAAGGTAATGATGCTGCAGGAGAAGGTAGGACTTCTCGATATGCTAAAGGAAGGGAAGACTTTTGCGGCAGTGGCTCGTCACTACGGGCGCGTTATAAGTATCCGCGATTTTGACTTATTCGCGGCCATGTTCGGTCCCTAACCCCCGCGAATACTGAGGGCTTACTGTATTTCTGTATACAGTGGATTTGGGGCGGAGCTATGTCTGAGCTCAGTTTGTGATGTCACAAAATATCCTCCGCTGCTTTGGACCAGTTACGTCTGAGGTTAATGTAGGATGACCACGTGGTACCTGGAGACATTTAACATGCAGTGGTTGTCATGGTAACATTGTAATTATATTTTCCGACAGGTTTTGGTGAAAATAAATAGGTGAGAAAATGATGAAGTAGCCTGTGAGCTAGTGTACTAGAAGGTAGCTAACCTGAAAGCTAATGTTAGCAATGTTGACGTCATGGGGCGTTTCCAGTTTGCATGTATTTATATATTCGTGGGAGTCGATGGATTTGTAATGTGTAAACACGTACAGCTGTTCGTGGCTTTAAAGAAATCCTCATAAAGGGTTTATAATATGTTCAGCATTAAAGAGTCGTAACTGATGATGGTTCAATAAATAGTCTATTGAAGATCTTTTATTTAAAATTTTCAAATGCTACTAACGCTCGTGTCCCTGGTGAGAGTTATGTAAGACCCTGTGCTCCACCACTGCAGAGCTGATCTGAGGAGGGCTGTGTTCAGTGTGCTCGCACTGATGAGACGGAAGTTTATTATAAAACTCCAGCGTCACGCTGCATCTCTGAGGTCGTCCAAGGTCGTCTCCTCCCGCAGTGTTTCATTTGGCTAAAAGAGGTCCGTCACCTCGTCTCCGGCTGCACGCTAATTGAATTGAAATATGATTGATTCGCCATTTCTCAGCGGTCACACAGCAATTAGGCTGAGTGGGTTGGACGTCGCTTTCCTGTCCATCGCCATGTTCTCTGAAGAAGAGGGGGTGGGGCTGCGAGATCAATCCTCTACCGTGTGGAGTCAGTGCGTAGGGGAGGGGGGAGAAACACTCATCACTTCAATTATTTAAAGCTCCTGAGGGAGATTGCAAGCGGACCCACAGATCTCTCTCTCTGTATGTCATCCTTTAACGAGAGCCCCTCGGGTTCCCCACACATGACGTGTCCAGCCCTGGACGTGACCTCTGATTCACTGAAGCACGAAGTTTCACTGCTCTCTTTCGGACTACGAGGCCGTGAGTAAAAAGTGAGATGAAACTCGAGTTTTCTTCTTCAGCAGATCAAACCTTAACAAGGTTGTTCTGGTTGAACAATCCTCTTCCTTCCAGATTCTACTGAAGACTGAAAGTTTTTGCTCCTCCATGCCCTGTTTAATGGAAATTTCCAGCCGCTCCTGTGGGAGGATGAGGTTGATGTAGCGATGCATGAAGTGTGTAATCATTTCCAATAAAATAAATCATTGTTGGGCTTCTCCACCGTATCGGCTCGGCGCTGTTGTAAAACAAAAGCTTGTTAAACAAAAATGCAGACGTTTGGTTTTTAACCCGCAACAACATCCCTATGTGGTGAACATGTGTCGTGAACAGGATTGTTCTTGGGCCATGCTGATTTTGTTGAATGAAAGGGCCAAGTTTAAATTAAACTTGCTCAAGCAATTACATGCATCATCACATCACATCACATGACTAAGGGTTGAAAAATAACTGATACTAAAAATGCCATAATCCAATTTTTACACACTTGTATGCAGAAAAGTTTCATTTAACTAAATAACGCTACGTTCACACTGCAAGGCTTAATGCTCAATTCCGATTTTTTTTGTGAAATCTGATTTTTTTGTGAGGTCGTTCACATTAACAAATATATGCGACTTGTATGTGATCCTCAGTATGAACGAAAAGCGACCTAAAAGTGTTCCGCATGTGCATTGCAGGATACGACGACGTCACACGCAGTGAGCATGGCCAGTGTTTACGGAAATAAAACCGCCCGGTTGCGGTATGACTCATCCAATCTAGCTTGAATAGCTGCATCCCCCCAAATGGAAATCAGCTCCCTAACCTCTGCGTCCTTCCATTGAGAAGATTCAGAACCTTCACAGCCCGAAGCGTCCCTCGCATTCATGTCATGCGCAGGGGCGCAGATACGTTTTTTTGAACTGGGGGGGACAAAGCAAACCAACCCCAACCCCGATATGCCTGTCAAACTTGTTGTTAGTAACCATAGCAACCAAGCTCGAGCTCGCAACCTGTGCAGTCTGCGCAGCTCAACCAACCGAATATCAGTCTTTGTTTTGTTTTATGAGAGTTGTTGCAACTATGTATACACTGCTGTGCACCTCAATAAACCGAATGGTAATTAGTCTTTTGATTTTTCCGTGAGGTTTGCCTTATGCAAAGAAAGACAGCATAGACGTTTTTTCCTCCCTATAAGTGGGGGGGACCGAACGAGGTGAATTTAAATCTGGGTGGGACGAGTCCCCCCCTCTATCTGCGCCCGTGATTATGCGCCATGTTGTTGTAACTTTTTTTGAGAGACCCGCCGCCTGCTTCAGCGCAGAATAGTGACGTTTGTGGCTTGTTGATGACGTGCAAGTCGGATGAATGCGACCTGGCGGTTCAGACTGAAGTCGCATATGAAAAGAGCGGATAGGGATCGGAATTAGGACCGCATATCCAAACGGCCTGGGTCGGATTTGAAAAAATCGGATCTGTGTCGTTCATATTGTCAATAAAAGATCGGATACAGGTCACATATGGGCGAAAAGATCGGATTTGAGTCACTTCAGCCTGCAGTGTGAACGTAGCCTAAAACTGCTTTTTAAGTTACTGTGTAGAAGTTTGTTTGTGAATGTGTTTTTATCATAAGTATATAACCGCTTCAGACTCTGTCTTCATTTATACACTTGTTAATGTCTCAGGGAATCCATACTCCATCATTTAAACATCACATCAAGTCCCAAATACCCCCATATTCACTATATATGCTCACTAAATAGGGTAGAACAGGGCAGTTGTAGACACTACATAGTGCACTACATGCTCAATTTACCGTCGTTTGAATCTCAGCTGATCCTCCAATAAGCTCCTGATCAAAAGGAACAAATTGGACACCACTGAAGACACGGGCTTTGTTCCTCTTGTTGTTGTTATTCAGCCAGAGATCTTTTCCTGGAAGAAGTAACACACAAGTGATAAAGTATGTATAGGAATGTAATAAACCCACACTAGGTGACTGAAAGGAGGACATGGGCTCTTAGACACTCTCTTTTGAATATGTAAATATGATGTAAATTTGAGTCAAATCCATTCCAGCAGCTTTCGTGTAAATATTTATTTCATGATGACAGTGAATGATCATCTCGCAGAGTACAGAAATCCAAAATCGAGAAACTTCTGTAAATTTATAGTTGTCACAGTATCATGAGTCAGAATTGCATTCACTAATGAGTCACTTGAGGATTAGAGGTTACTGATTCGTCACCTTGCCGTGCCAAAGGAAAGGAAAATGAGGTTGGGGTGACGTCATGCGATTCGAGTTCTGATTGGCTGGTCGAATGTAACTTAAAGCTATACTGCCTTTCAGATATTTCAAGTGTAGGTCATAAAAAGAATTTTTCCTGACACCCAATTATTTTTGTTTACTGGATCGAAAGCTACTGAATTTTGAATCACAGACTTTCAATTTTATTTGGTTTTATTTAATAGAGCAATTAATGAATTTATCTCGAAGTGGCCCTAAATTTTCCACTGTTTTTTCCTGCTTCACTATGAAGCAATACAAGATACTAAGTCGTGCATCACGTGGTGGGCTTTCCCCGTTCGAACAAGGCATTGTGTGATACAAATTTGAAACCAGAGAAAAAAATGGAGGGTGTGAGTGTGCGAATGAAACGTGAAAGACTGACGATAGTAGCGGAAAGTGAGAAGACATTGTTAATATACGAAGGAAAGGAAACGCAGGCCCAAACTAATAAATATCAGCGGTCAGCGAGCACCTCGGTTAGCAACAGAATGATGGAACTGTCAGTGCACGCTCAAAGGCAAACCTGCGCACGCACGCACACAGACTTCCTCTGTCTGCTTGACTGTGCGAAGCGAGCGATTTCATGCACATTTGCTTTAATCCCCTCAAATTAAATAACTTCCCAGCCACAGAATGGCCTGATATTTTGTGAGATATTACAGAAATAAACATAAATCACAATGACCACATTTCAGAGGGAACTAAATTTCACCAATTTTATAAAATCGAAAGGCCGTCTCACTTTAAGGTCCGCCCTCGTGATCCAGACGCAGTTATCCATCTTCAAAATCAGGATATTTTCCTCCTGTTTCTTCTTTAAAGATAGCTCTCAGGTAAACTTTCACACAAAAATCATGTCCTTTGTCACTAATCTATATGAATAGTATAAATATAATAAAATCAATCCTAAAAAGTCAGGTCTCGTTTTTTTTAAATGGAAATATTGAAATATCTTTTCCAGTCTTTGCTGTTTATTACAGGATCTGAATTGCGATACGTTTTCTCTGATAGCTGATCCCCCATTTTGTGCCAGTATTGGCCTGATCTTGACACTGGGTATTGGATCAGCACAGTCTCGAGTTATTTTCATAGGTTTGATTTATTTGAATGTAACTTTTACATGTAAATAACCCATAAAAACTCCTTTTTAAATTTAATTCCTGTGAATTTTAAATAAAAACCTGTAGAGCAGCTTGTAGTAAACTGTAGGAGTCTTGCTGTTAAATCAGAAACTATAATTATGGTGTGTGTGTGTGTGTGTGTGTGTGTGTGTGTGTGTGTGTGTGTTTTCCCCTGCTGTTTAAATGCGAGTGTTGTGTAGCCATGTGCTAAAAACCAGTAAGAGCATTTAATCACAGTTAATCCTGACAGTTGACGTTACCAATCTGTTGTTAAAATTAGTTTTTCTCTAACACCTCTCTCTCTCTTCCACCCCCCCCCCCCCCCCCCCCCCGTTTTTCACACTTCATCCTTCCCTCCTTTTTCACTCCTTTTTAAAAAAGAAATCCTCGGCCCTCTCTCTCTCCCACGCATGATGATGGCGTGATGTTTTTCTCCTGCAGTTAAGCTGCTGATTCTACACTCGCTCTGATCGGGTTGTGATGGCTCTTTAGCCTCCACCTCACTGTGGATTAGCGAGATGCTGCGTAAGTGCAAAAACTCTCAGAACCAGTCTGAAGGTTCTGGTGGGTTTAGGTTTCACCATGTTAGTATTACTAGATCTTCAAAAGAAAACATTGTGTCTGCTGTAGGAAGTGTGTGTGAGAGAAAGAGAGATATTTTTCTCTTTTAGTGAGACAGGGATTTAAAGTGAATTTTATCCGATCAGGAAATTGGGGGAGGGGTTTGTGTGTGTTTGAGATTTTCAGTAAAGAAGGGAATCAAGAGATTGGTGGAAGTATGGTGCATTAACCTTGTTATGGAAAGTGAAAAAAATTTTGGTGGGTAAGGGAATTAAAAGAGGAAGCAGGAACTCATTTAAAAAAAAAAAAGGCATGTTTAGAGGGTGGGGAGTGTTATGGTGATGATACACGGGGCAACTTTTTGGGCAATGTTGCCGAGCAATGTTGCTGGGCAATTGCGTTTTGACTCTTTTCTATTGAGATTGGGCAACATTGCTTCTTTCTGAATGGTTTTGATAATCTCTGGCAACTTTTTGAGATAAGCCAATCAGAACGCAAGTATCGAGTCATGTGACCTCCGGTGAGGTTCGGATCAGAAATTTCAAACAAATATGGCGGCCGCTCAGTGTCAGTGGAGTGAAGAGACTCCTCATCTGTTTTTACGCCGGTAAGTTATTTTAATATTCCATATGGAGGAATTTACCTCACCAAAGCTCTAAAAAACAACAGACAGCTTGATTAAATGGTCACAGCAAAAATTAAGACATCGATTTTTTTTTTTTTTTTTTTTTTTTTTTTAGCTAACTGTAAACTGCCGTTGCTAACTGTTGTTGCCCTGAAAAGTTGCCCTGTGTCTCACCTAGTTGCCCGTTGCCAGCAACTTTGCTCGGCAACATTGCCCAAAAAGTTGCCCCGTGTATCATCACCATTAGCGAGGTAGGTAGAAACTAGTGAGATGGGGTGATTTTGGCGAGGTAGGGAGACATGGGTGAGGTTGGGTGTGTTTGGCGAGGTAGGGAGACATGGGTGAGGTTGGGGCGTGTTTGGCGAGGTAGGGAGACATGGGTGAGGTTGGGGCGTGTTTGGCGAGGTAGGGAGACATGGGTGAGGTTGGGGTGTGTTTGGCGAGGTGAAGGATGTGTAGCAATGAGCTTCGTCTGAAAATGACCTTGTTTTGGACACTGAAATTGGACCAGATGGAATGAGCCAGGCAGATGACCTGTTAGTGCATGCGTGCACACGTGTGCATAACCTCCCTTGATCATTTCTCTGTACACACACACTCCTAAGGCTGCAGAACTGGGCTGTGTGGGTGCTGAAGTGCAGCGATAACCTACATTCAGATACTAAAGCTTCCCTCAATCTGGATCTCCACTGAACGAAAACACACACGCGCTCTCTCTCTCTCTCTCTCTCTCTCTCTCTCTCTCTCTCTCTCTCTCTCTCTCTCATATTGTGTCCCTGTGTATTGAGTATGTTATTCCTTTGTGTTCATTGTCTGTGTTCCGTGTTGTCTCTTGTTTACTTAATCACAATAAGTGTGTCTTGAGGGATTGTGTATTAACATAAAGCAGAACTTTACCGTTCACGTTTGTCTAGGTGTGTGTTGCAGAACTCGAAGATCTGTGCCGCTTCACTTTTTTTCCGTCTAACCCGAGTTTATTCTTGTCGTAGTCTTTGGGTGTCTTTGGGGGATTTTGATGTCAGAAGTGACCCGGAGTTCGGGTTTGTCCTTGACGAAATGGTGCTCTACATTTTATATCTCATCTCATTATCTCTAGCCGCTTTATCCTTCTACAGGGTCGCAGGCGAGCTGGAGCCTATCCCAGCTGACTACAGGCGAAAGGCGGGGTACACCCTGGACAAGTCGCCAGGTCATCACAGGGCTGACACATAGACACAGACAACCATTCACACTCACATTCACACCTACGGTCAATTTAGAGTCACCAGTTAACCTAACCTGCATGTCTTTGGACTGTGGGGGAAACCGGAGCACCCGGAGGAAACCCACGCGGACACGGGGAGAACATGAAAACTCCGCACAGAAAGGCCCTCGCCGGCCCCGGGGCTCAAACCTGGACCTTCTTGCTGTGAGGCGACAGCGCTAACCACTACACCACCGTGCCGCCTTACAGTTTACATGTGTATAAATAAATCTTTTCTCTCGATCTGTCTGCCTTGATCTTGTACTTATCCACAGATATTGACACAGTCCTCCCAGTTTTGGGTCTCTGGATCCCATTTTATATCTTTGTTTTTGTCCTTTTTATGATGCTGTGAGGTACAAATGAGTAAATATGTCCATTATCCATTATAACTCCATGATCCATTCACAAAAATTACATCAGGATTCATTCTTTAGTTTTAAATTTTCTGTCCTGGATTCACATGGTGCTCACTTAACGTTGGGTTTGTTAACATTTTGCACGTGAATCACCTTTTAATAATAAATTTTATTCGACTAGTATCAATAGAGCTTCCTATGTAACTTTTTGTTCTTAAGAAAGGTTAACAAAATGCCTAGCTTTAGTTAACTTCCACCAAACTACCACTGACAGCACTTTCAATACAGTATAATGATTTGAACATTGATTTTTGAAATACTGTTTGGAAGTTTATACTCTGTTTGTTTGCTATCCTCAAGTTTTTTTATTTCAGCCTCAAACCAAAATACAAGATGTTTTTATTTTTGCAGCATCCGGACATGTTTCAGCAAGATACAAGAACAGATGTTGCCAGCATGAAAACACTGACGGCACCTTTAATCGCTAGTTTGGTCTAAAATCACATATGGTACCTTTAAACCTCATTCACAGTAACTTGCGGAGTGAACGTCTGCAGAAAAGTTGACCTGCAGGAAAGTTGAGCGCTGTATCTGGGTCAGTCAGAGAAAGGAGCTCTTATGGACATTGTGATCTCATTCTGTCCTGGTAAACAGGTCTTTGTATGTAGTGTTGCTGAAAAATTCAATACAGCCCAGTCCAGGACCCATCAGTGTTGGAGCTGAAAATATGGCTGTGTGTTTGAACGGCAGTGCGTCGCGTCACGTTCCTGAGTGGAGAAACTCTGCATTGTTGACGTCGCAGACGTTTGCCCTCTGCTTTACCAAAACGACCGACGACTTCCATATATGCACTCTAATTTCTTTTCGTACAATCATGGATGTGAACGTCATGGCAATATTGGGCTTCCAGTGAATTCTTTGACCTGTTCATTTTCTCAGGCAGGTTGATTCTTGTACAACATCTTTTAATAGGAAAAAAAACTATTCAAATTTAATTGATTTTTTGATTTTCTAAAAGTAACAGTCAAAAATTTACATACGCCCACTAATTATTTATTCAGTTATTGCTGAAAGTTTCCAAATGTCTTTTAACTTGAGACCAAGGCCTTTTAACTTGTTGAGAATGATGATGATTTGAATACAGCTGGTAGCTTCTCTGTGCACAACTTTTAAAAAGGGTTTGTTTGATACTCATTGGATTGACCAGCGGAGACACGGTACAATGGGAAAGTCCAAGGAGCTCGGTGCAGATCTGAGAAAGATCATAGATTTCCACACACAAGAATGCCTTTTGGAGCCATTTCTAAAGCATTTGAGTCCAAGATCATTGGTTCAAACAATTGTACACAAGTACACGTTATTGGAAGGTGTAGCCACTTTGCTGGAAGGAGACCCAAACTATCCCCCCTCAGCTGAAAGGAAAGTTGTTCAGATGGTCAGGAACCACCAAGGCACAAGTCTGCCATGAACTGGAAGCTGCTGGAACGCTGTTTTATTATATATAATATAAAAAAATATTGGGGCGGCACGGTGGTGTAGTGGTTAGTGTGGTCACCTCACAGCAAGAAGGTCCAGGTTCGAGCCCCGTGGCCGGCGAGGGCCTTTCTGTGCGGAGTTTGCATGTTCTCCCCGTGTCCACGTGGGTTTCCTCCGGGTGCTCCGGTTTCCCCCACAGTCCAAAGACATGCAGGTTAGGTTAACTGGTGACTCTAAATTGGCCGTAGGTGTGAATGTGAGTGTGAATGGTTGTCTGTGTCTATGTGTCAGCCCTGTGATGACCTGGCGACTTGTCCAGGGTGTACCCCGCCTTTCGCCCATAGTCAGCTGGGATAGGCTCCAGCTTACCTGCGACCCTGTAGAAGGATAAAGCGGCTACAGATAAAGAGATGAGATGAAAAAATATTGCCATGGACTGGGAGGTTGCTATCCAAGAAAGAAGCCCCTTGCTCCAAAAATCAACAGCTTCAAGTTCAAAGTTTACAGCTGACCACATGGTCAAAGAAAAAGCCTTCTGGAGGAAAGTTTTATAGTCACATGAAACAAAGATTGAGTTGTTTGGCCACAATGACAGATGTACAGAGGAACACATGGTACAGTGTTGAGCATGGTGGCGGTAGCATCATGCGCTGGGTCGGTTTCTCTGCCAGTGGAACTGGTGCATTGCACCAAGCAGATAGAATACTGAAGAACCTCCGAATTCTTCAGCATAACTTGAAACCATCAGAAATTTTGACGCAGTTGGGTGTTCCAAAAGGACAATGACTCCAAACACACGTTTAGAGCCAGTTATGGAGGATAAAGCAGGAGAACATTCATCTCATTATCTCTAGCCGCTTTATCCTTCTACAGGGTCGCAGGCAAGCTGGAGCCTATCCCAGCTGACTATGGGCGAAAGGCGGGGTACACCCTGGACAAGTCGCCAGGTCATCACAGGGCGCAGGAGAACATTTAAGCTTAAAACAAGTCCTGACCTCAGTACTATCGGAAATACGTGGACTGTATTTAAAAGTTGAGTCTCTGCCAAGAAATGCCACACTTAATTGAACTCTGCTTTTCTTGGCAGAATTGGTCGTCAAATATCCACCCAGAATTCCATAGCCTTTTGGCCCCATGTTGATTTCAGCAAACCCAAAATATAAACTTGTGCACCAAATTCTTTTTTTAATGAAAGATGTATGATGATATCATTCTTCTACGGAAAAGGCGCAGTTCAAAGAATTCATCATTGAAAGCCCAACATTGCTATGGGATTCATGTTCCTGTCTGTAAACATCTGACCACAGCTGTCTGACCTGTGGTTTAGCAGTTCAACATGAGTATAATATGTACTGGTGTATCTGCTGTGACCCGCATAATAAACTGTTCCAGTGCTGAAGTTCAGATGTTCTACACTGTGTGGTATGTATTTGGGGGTGTGGCTTTGCAGAAAACACTTAAGGGAGGGGCTGTATCTTTTTTTTTTTCTCCAAAAAGGTTAGCTCCAGCTAATTTCCACCAAAGTCTCCAAATCACTGACTACACCTTTTTAAGATGCTTCTGATTTTTATTTATTACAATCTTTTAATGTATTTTTTGAACTGGTACATCTAGGTCACGCCTCCTTCAGGGCATGTGATGCACACAGGCCACACCTCTTTCACCAAGTGTGATTGGCACAAGTGTTATCTCCCCTTTATAGTTGTTGGAAGTTTTAGAAGTCAACTTTTGAGTCAAGTTTCTTTTTTATTCAAAGATTGTGTTAATTGCATGTTTCTTAATTGTGCCTTTCGTGTATCTAACTCTGCTCCATTTCGGAGCTGACGTGTGGTGATTATCTGACCGCCGTGTCGGTCGCTCACACCAAAAGTGTGAGGTGCTGGTGGTTGTCACTTCCTCTCCTTCTGTTCACTCTGAGTGTGGAGGAACTGGGGCTGAGCTCACAGTAGATTGGGGAGGCCTAAGATCTAAGATGGGAGAAATGTAAGTGTGTGTGGTGGGGAATCGTGCACCCGATCAAGCCTCCTCCGCCTTGGCCTTCAGCTATTAGTGTTGGGGATAGTGTGAGAGAGAATTAGTGTGTGAGGGCTGACTCATAATAAGCACTATGCTGATGGATTGCAACTCCCTGAAGCTCCTTGATTAGCCACCGTGTCTCCACAAACACCATAATCTCTGAGTCACGGCTGAATAACCAGCACGCTCCCATTGCTCTGACTCACCACGCCGATGCTAAATCGGGGGTCACAGTACAGGTTTTTGGGGGCTTACCCGCTCTCCCTCAATCCATCTTTGCTCGCTTATTAACAGCAAGGTCGAGCAGGTCGTTGCCATGTTGGAGAATGCGATATTTTCAGTTTCTTCCTCCAGCCAGGAGTGTGTAGGGGCTGGGCTAGTTATGTGCTGGCTAACTAGCATAGAGCATAGGATTTAAACATGACTAGCATAAAGAGTGGCATTTTTCACAAGTACTTTGTCTTGAAAATACAAAATTTTTCCACCAAAATGGTTCAGCTAGAAATTTTTCTAACTAGCTTGCTAACTTGCTAAGCATTACTATGCTGGCAAATGAGCTAGCCTCTATGTAGGCTGGATAATTAAAAAAAAAAAAGTCTTGTTAATTTGTAAAAGTCAAATCATCAAACATTTCAATAAGACAAAACAAAATTCTTAGTTAACTATATGTGCCGTATGGGAGAAGCTAGCTAACTAGCTTGACATGATGAAAAGGCAGGCTAAGCTGAGGAAAGTTATTAGCAGTAAATCTACATTAATCCTGAGAACGTCATGCTATTAATTTCCTCACATTACAAACCAGATGTTGTTTACTCAGTAGGAATGATTAAATTAATATGGTTGTGAATTTGGATGATGTAAATCCTGTTGGGCAGCAGAATGTGACGTCATTGTAGCTGTTGCACTAGTTATGGAGCTTTGCTAGCATAAGAATTAGCATAAAAAGCTCGGAGTTCAGCTGTAGCTTAAAAGGTTTTGGAACGTTTTCCTTAGGAAATGCTTATATAGATATGAATTCATATAAAGAGAGCAGGATTGGGGCTCTCTTAGTTAACTAAGGCGCCATACCATAAATCCGGGGACCCGGGTTTGATTCCAACCCGAGGTCATTTCCCGATCCCTCCCCGTCTCTCTCTCCAGCTCATTTCCTGTCTCTACACTGTCCTATCCAATAAAGGTGAAAAAAGCCCCCAAAAAAATTAAAAAAAGAGAGCAGGATTTGGGTTTTATTAATCTTTATTGCATCATAGCGCCGCTGAGTTCTGGATTGTGATCAGTCAGAAGGTGTTGATTAATTTTCTATAACAGCAGCTCTGACAGTAGTGCAGCTGCACATCACAGGTTTATATTAACGCACTCGTTATAATGCGTTATTGTTTCTACAGTAACAGCTCATACAGCAGATGCTTCACTGCTTGTTGTGGTCTAAGAGGAATAAAACACTCAAGGACGTGCTGTTACAGGAAACCGATCAACTTCAGGGTGATGACTCTTTCAGCACCACCTCATCACTCATGCTGTTTTATTTGTTTGTTCACCTTCTGTTGGACTCAGTCTGAACGTTTTTGACATGGTCACACCTCTACGTCTGAGCCGAATGGACAGATTTTTTTTTTTTTTCCACAAAAGCAGCCGGTGGGTTACATAACCCTCACTTCTGAGCTGTTCAGTGCTCATACCGGCGCTCTGTTGCCTGGAAGGAGGATGTGGTGTCGCTGACCTGTTTAGTGGGAAGTGAGTCAAGGCTCGGAGGGAGGGAGGGGGAAAAAAACCCTTATTGGCATAAATAAATTGGTGGACAAGCTGTAATCTTGATTAAGATGAAAATAAGTGTGGTTATCTCTAACAAATACATAAATGTGCATGCATACACATGGTAGTATTGTCTGCTCTGTGATTTTTATTTTTTCCCTAAGAAAAGAGCAGCAGAACGAGTGTAACGTATTGCCGATGAAGTGCAGAGGCGGCGAGAGTATGAGTCGATGAGGATTGCTCAGCACCACAGGTGGAAATGATATGAAATTTCCAGGATGTAATCGGGCTGGGTGATATGATAAATTATATAAATATTGTATATGTTCCAGTACATTTGAGATTTAAAATTATACTAATAATTTACAAATGGTTAGTTTTTCACTTGGTCTTTAAAACTATAATGTGTTTTTAAAAAATAATAATAATTCGGTGTTAGTTTTATTGATTAAAACAATTTTTTTTTAAACTAAATCGAGCCTCTCGAATGAAGCTCTACTTTTACCAGCTTATAAACTTTAGTGTTCTCCATTTACAATGCAATGGTAATCAGTGTGATCGTTAGCTGAAATGATCTTGGGTCATAAAAGCATCGGCAAGAAACGGGTCCCCTTCTTGAAGCTTGTCCCGAATCAACAGTCACCTTTTAAATTGGTAGATCAATCCAAACGCCATAATTAACATCTGAACAAGTTTAGCGTGATGTCAGTTGACAGCGTTTCAGCATGGATGCCGACTCTGTGCTCTAGCATTCGCACGTTGACCAAGAAGTCTATCCCACAAGAAGATAAAGATTCAAGTCTGCAGTAAGAACCCTTGTCTCTATGGACTTCATGTTAACTTGGATCATGTTCCTAATGTTGATGTTTTGTGTGTTCTCTCCTCGTTGTGAGTTCCCTCTCGCTCCAGCCGCACTAACCCACGTCCCAATCACTTATATAACCATTGCTATGTGGAGGCGTTGAGCCCCGTAATCTCTCTCTCTCAGCGCTCTGATTCATTTGAGGACGCCAAGGCTGGAAGCTGATTGTAGCACAGCCGGTGCTGACTTTTTTTCGTTCCTCTCCTCAGAAACTTTGGTCCTCCATCAGGCACACACAGTGGGAACAGGGCCAATCGTAATCTGCAGATTAAGACCTTAATCCTGGTTTGTAAAACAGGTGACGAGTCCATTCAGGGTCGCTACAGGCCATTGTACTGTTCCAGAGTTAAAAACGACCATAGTCCCTCATTTAAACCTTCACCCCAAAGACACGGCACATGCATGCTGGAGCTTTATGTTGTGCTCTTGTGAAGTCAGCTATAAAATAGGCAGTGCAAAATTTACTGAATATTTCTGCATGATATATGATGTACAAAAAAAAAAAAAAAAACGGCAAATTTGTTGCTGGTAACCTGATTAAACCTCATTTCAGCTCCTGGAATGACTCGCACACATTTGGAGGAGATTTTAGCACAATACTTAAAGAGAAAATAATAAAATCAGGAGTAAATGGCTGTGTCGCTCCACTCTGGGCAGAAGAAAGAAGCATTGCACCAAAAACTGACTCTCAAGTAGCTAATATTCTCCAGTGTCAGCTCTGTCAAGACACCGAGGTCAGAGGTAAACCTGTAGCTTGCCGTTTTCAGACATCTTCAGGACAGAGGACTTTTGCTCTTCTTCTTTGTAACATGACAAGCTGCATTGTTTTTGACTTGCACTGTATTGAGTACAGATGAGAGAATAAAGAGGGGCTGGTGAAGGAACGACTGTTTACAGCGGCTATAATGTGACTACAGGAGCTAACTTGGTGTACTGAAGTTCCACAACATTAAATGGGTAAGCGTGTAGTATATTTAATAAATAAATTTTAGTAGTTGATGAATTGTAACTTCTGGGTGGTGATGGTAAGACCATTTTGCCTCAGGAAACATCACACCACCTGTTTTGATTATTTTCCTTTATCAGCACTAACCCTGTCTTCACACTGACAGTGTTGTGACAAAATTGCCAGAAGCCATTATTTGCAACTTACCAGTAAAAGTAAGGGTGTGTGTGTGTGTGTACTTGAAAGTGGTATCAGGTATCCAATTTAATGACTCATCTTAAAGGTTTATTTTGCACACATCAGTTTCACCTTCTCCAAGACGTGACCTTAAAGGGCATATTCTGGACCAATTTCGTTATTTATTTATATGAAAGTATGTCTCTTTACACACTCATCCAGAAGGGTAATTTTGCACAAGGCCATCTGTCTACAGCAGAAAAAAATAAAATGACAAAACACGTCTGGAAAAATCCCAAGGGAGTCTGGAGCCAGATTCGTGACGTTATCTGCGGAAGCGCCAGCAGGCTGTGCGAGCTTTGCATGGTTTCAGTGCACAGCCTGTGTAGACCAAGCGCTCCCATTTCTCTCTCATTGTCCGGTCTTTTGGAAGACGGAGTACTAATCCCATCAAGATTGGTGTTGCTACACCCTCCTACGATACATCTGTTAACCGTTTTAATAATTACGTGATAACGTTGAATGTAGGATTCAGAGGGAGGCGTCCCGCACGCGACATCACAAAAATCAATGTTTCCCGGGAAATCCAAATGCCAAGGACCAATTCACCTTAAATGGCTTGATTTTCAACTGAATTTTTCTGGTATTGTGCAAGGTAAAAAAAAAAAATGCATAAAATGCAAAATGTGACACATATTTGACCAAAGTTTAATATAAAATAGGAGAATTACATTGATCTTGCTCCTGAATTTACCCGTAATATGCATCTTAAAGACCAAAACTGATGGATTTGACCATGATGAAAAACCAGAGCGTGCGCACTTGCACACCAGAATTGCTATTTAAAATTTATATTTCTTAAAAAAAAAAAAAGTCCTTGACACTCCTCCTCAGAACTTTTATTCAGTGTGCTGTAGCGGAATGGTGTAGAATTATTCCAGGAGCTTTGAGTGAACGCAGAACTAAAGAACAGCTTTTAATTTTACAGAATTGTAAACGTGTCCTGGCCTGAGGGGACAGAACATCACTAAGTAGTGCACACTACAGGAGGCTAGTGTAGGGAACAGGATGGACTGAGCCTGAGTGTTTGTTTAGCCCACATTACTGTCCTCTTTGGCCCAACTAGGCCATCATGTCTCTCAGAAAAGGCACACGCACTTCCTCGCTCTCTGCACAGATGACTTATTTACCCTGCTTTTGTTTCTTCTGTCTGTTGCTAAACCGCTTGATCAGATTCTCACAACCGTGCACACTGACACAATACTTATAAGCGCAAGAGTTTTCAAATATGATCCATTTTGAAGAATAACAGCAAATATTAAGTCATGTTTTTGGTTTGTAATTTCGAGGAGGCAGGAGTGATGCTTTAATCTCCTCATTGTTTCAGGATGACTCAACCAGAATCTTTGAAATAAATCAGGTGTGATGTATTGGACAAATGGTTTACAAAGGGTTTTTTTCAAAATCCTGGTGGGGTTTTTTTTTTTTTTGTAATTCATAGTAATTATAGCTCTAGAATTAGCACTAATATTAAAAAAAAAAATCAGGATAGCCACCCATTTTTAGTGATGGTGCTTTGTTTGTAAATGACTCTGATGAATCAATTCACAAGCACAACTGAATCAAAAGGGCCTGCCCCCCGCAAAAACATTGATGCATCATCCAAAATGCCCATTTTTTTTTTTCCCCCTGACATCTATAAATACACAAACATGTGAATTTGTACTTCTGTACACAATGGGGAGGTGTCGATGTTGAGTGCTGTTGCTAGACAACTGGAAAATACTGCCACGGAGAATAAGCTAGCTCGTAATTTTAGGTAGCTAGCACATACCTTTTTTTTTTTTAAATACAAAAAGTGTAAAGACAGTGATGGTGTAAACCACACAGGATGATCAGGAGCGTCAACATTTACCTCCAAATATGTTAGTACATTTTTAATAAAACACTCCGTGACCTAAAATGACACCATTTACACTTTACACCTCTGTGGTGAAATCACAAGGCAGGATTTCTCATCAATGGGGAAATACTCCAGAACATATGATGACTTGGTTAGCTGTCGTAAGTCTTTTTATAAAAACAAAGTGACCTTGGAAATGAAACGGAATGATCTGGAACATCAACTTCAGGTTTATTGAGAAACTGGTGAGAAAAGATTCAGAATGGCTAGAATTGTACTTGGCATCGACTGCTAACACAACTTTCGTGGTTGTGCCATAAGAAGTAGGAGCAGCTTTGTGTCATGACGGTGAATGGAACATTTCAACTCCTAAGGTAGTGAATATCATGAAGAACTACTATGGAAATTTCTGAACTTTTACTGAATCCGAATCGAACGTTTTGAGGCGTTTTTGAGCTGAAATGAAGTCAGAGCGCCATCATTTAGCACATCACCGCCATGTGTGAATGCCAGAACCATAGGATTGTTTATAAATGTAATTAATTTAGTAATGAAAGATTAAATGTGTTTTTATTTGGAAAACTGTTTGTTCACGCTGAATTGTTGTTTTTTTTTTATTTTAAATGTCTAACCATTCCTGACAGTTAGATTGTTCCCGGCAGTGGTGTTCTTGGATTTGATTAGAGCTATTTTGTAACACACATTTTCATAATGGTGTGGGTTTTTTCATTTTATTATTTTTTTTATTAAAGCTTATTCTCAATAGGAAGTGACTTTTATTTTTAAACCACTAAACGTTGAGCTCCATTCCATCTGCCTGATCTGTTTATAGTGTGAGTCCTGCATTATTGATGATCTCCGAGCCGTAAGAGACCGCATCAGCCTGTCTGCTGCCGAGTGGGATTCCCGCTCGTGATGTGTCGTGCCTCAGTCCAGCCGCTGCTTTCCATAATGTGGAGTCGGGGGGGGGGGAATAAAGGCATTTGTTTGGCAAATGCAGAGCAGGGATACGCAAATGCACCGGACGCAAAGCCGTGCCTTCTCCCCTTTCCATTGTTGAGGTCTGTTTTGACTCCTCGGGTGTCTGAGGATTTGAAGGTCAGCTCCCACTGGGAGTGTGTGTGTGTTACAGAACTGTGCTTCAGAGATGGTATGGTCTATCTGGATCCTGCAGAATAATCACTCCTGTGAGGAGAAATGGAGTAACACACATCTAGAGGTGCTCCTTAAGGAAAATGTCTGAGAAAGAGATTAAACGAGGCTGTTTAAAAAAAAAAAAAACTCCTTCAACATTGTCACACTGTTCATGAACCAATTCGATGGATGAAAAATGGTTCTACTGTTACACCACTCGTTGGTTCCCAAGTGGTGTAACAGTAGAACCTTCAGAACATCTTCAGTGCTGTTCAGAAATGTTTTTCATGGTTTGTGTGGAACATTTAGACAAGTGACCTGTAGTTCTGTTAATCTTTTCATACAGAGACGTTACATTTTGGGTTTTTATTGTCTATCTAAGGAAGGCATGAGCCACGGGGTGTAATTTTCCTCAGTTGCTATGTCATTATTTTGTCTTACCAAGTCTTTATTTTGAAGTAGTAATTCAAAATAATGAGGTGTTTAAATCAAAATAATGACTTTTTTTCCCAGGTGATAATTCTCCCACCTTGTGGTTCTGTATCTTCTGGATCTCACGGTGTGTCTGAGATTGTCTTTAGTGTGGTTTTTTGAGTGAGTGGTTGGAAGTTTGGAGGATTTTATATAGAACGATCAGTACAAATTTCAGGTGAAGAAATGTACCACCTTAGTTTTACAGAGAATAAAACAAACTCCGACGCTTGGGCAGCACTGATGCTCTCATGATGTAGATCTTAATCCTGCTGCTTTAACGTTTAAGACACAAAAGAAACACACATTAACACGCTTTCTATAGGAAGATGGTTAATTGTTCTCGCTTTCTGAAGAGGTTCTACTTGTGACAAACCGTGTGAGTGATGTGGCCAATACTCACTCTATGCACTTTTAGTAGGTATGCAAAGTTTGTGTGAGCGAGACGGAGGAAAATCTTGTTCAGCTTTGCAAAAAAGCATGGAGTAATGACCTCACTGTCTGGCTCACTCCATGTCTCTGTGTGTGTCTGTCTGTCTGTCTGTCTGTCTCAGGGGTTAAAGATGGTCTCTCTCAGGTCCTTGAGAGAAAGACATGGAAATGGTCGTTTGTGTGTCCTCAGTGATGGACAGGCTGTAGAATTAGTGTTGCACGATTCCTGCATGTTGCTATTAACAACCTGTGACTCATCCACCTGCATTCGTCTCTCACACACACACACACACACACACACACACACACACACACACACACAGCCTTGAATACTCAAAGCACTCAACACACACCCACAAACCCATTTGCACCCACGTACGCACTCCAAAAACGAACAACCTTTCTCACCTAGATCATGGCTTTTGGGAGGGTACAATGAACACACACACAGTACACATCAGTGTTGTGTAACACTGGATGATTGTGCAGCTGGAGCTTGAAGGGTCTCTTGGGGAGAGCTGTAACTAACACACACACACACACACAGGCTTTTGTTAAGGAATGGTGACAGTGGATTTCTCTCTCTCTAACACACACCCACAAAGGAAAATCCCATATACTATTGGTGTGTTAGAGCTACATTTTTTTTTTTTTAATACCATACTAATGACGTCAAAGTGGCTTCTTATTGTATATCTGTCTGTCTCTCTCACTAATCCTCATTCCTCTGCGTCCCGTTGCTCAGTAAACAGAGCGCTCTGATTGGTCCAACACAGTTGCTTCAGCCAATTAGGACTCCCCACCTTGACGCCCCCTCCTGCCTGCCGCTGACGTGTGTGGTTTTTTTTTTTTTTCCTATGAATGGAAATGCGGGGGTGGATCCCAGAAAGTGATGGCAATTTGCGTCTTTTCTCTCCCTTTGTATCCCTCTTTCACCCCTTCTTAATTTTCTTTTTCATCTGCACATTTCTGTGCAACTAATTCACTATGATCCCTCACACACTGATGGTAGTAAATGAATAATTTTAAGTGATCATGATTTTTGAGCCACTTATTTTCAGCAGGTGACAATTTAATGTCTGAGGGTCTGCCCACATCTCATCATCTCTAGCTGCTTTATCCTGTTCTACAGGGTCGCAGGCAAGCTGGAGCCTATCCCAGCTGACTACGGGCGAAAGGCGGGGTACACCCTGGACAAGTCGCCAGGTCATCACAGGGCTGACACATAGACACAGACAACCATTCACACTCACATTCACACCTACGGTCAATTTAGAGTCACCAGTTAACCTAACCTGCATGTCTTTGGACTGTGGGGGGAAACCGGAGCACCCGGAGGAAACCCATGCGGACACGGGGAGAACATGCAAACTCCGCACAGAAAGGCCCTCGCCGGCCCCGGGGCTTGAACCCAGGACCTTCTTGCTGTGAGGCGACAGCGCCAACCACTACACCACCGTGCCGCCCCGGTCTGCCCACATTATTTTTTTTTTTTTTTACATTTTATTTTTTTAAGACCTCATCCACAAAGTGTTTTTGAATGGTAGAAAAATGCATTTTAAAAAAAACGGTCAGCCTGAACCTTCACAGGACTGTTGTGCGTGTGATTTTAACGTGTTATGAATCTGCTTGGATTGTGTTTTTATCACGGCTACTCATCAGGTCGATGAATCCTCACACATGGAGTTTTAACTTGATTTTGGACCTTGTTGGTGTTTTTAATGCATTTTTTTTCCCCTCCCCTCTTCTTGAGCTTCCAAACTGAAAGTAAGATATTTGACATTTGGGCTAATGGTTGATGTTCGGGCTCATGTGAGCAATTTTCCAAATGTTTGTTTGATGTGGAGTCAAGTATGCTTCTTCACAAGACTGTGTGGATGGGAGTGGTTTTGAAAATGGAGGCACTGCGGCCTGCATGCACACGATGCGTTCTTTGTGCTGGCAGCATCTATATTCAATACAAATCCTTTCAGTGGTGATGGAACTTGACCTCCTCAGCACACAACTTTTTTTTTTTTTAAACTTCAGGAACCCTGCCAAGCTCGTGAATGTTACGTTTCTCTTATTGACCAATTAAGAAGGGGCAGGACTTAAGATAACAATGGTGGATGAGAAACTGAACCTGGTTGTCCCTGACAACTCGGTTATTTATGATCTAACATTGAAGGGTTACCATTCCTTAGCAATTTCTTTATCGTTTTAGCGAACACCTCAAAAGTAGACTTGACGTTCACGATGAGAAGGAATGCAGAAGTGCTAAATGTCTTTTATAACCAACAATAACAAGCACTTGAGGGAAGCATTCTGAGAATGAGGTTGTGGGCGCTGCCAGCACGAAACCTGCATCTGCTGGACACAGGAAGAGACAACAGCTGTGTCTCAAACCACACTACTTTCGTTCACTGTACACTACACTGATGTAGCAGAATAGAAACGGCTTCCAGAGGAACCACACTGACATTTTGTAAATGATCTTTAACTATAAATTGAAACTTGCAACCCTGATCTTAACACGCGCGTGTGTCTGTGCGGATAGGTGGTTTCTCCTCCCTTGGTTCGACACATCTAGAGCAGGCTGTCATTGATGTGTCCTTGAGACACAGCGTTCCACTTTCCTGTCCACAAGAGCAGCTTGTGTGTGTGTGTGTGTGTGTAAAAGACCTGCTCTAATTTCTAATACCCAGAGTCCTTTGCATAGGACATCAGCGTGTTTTCTCCTCCTGCTGCTCTGTTGCCACCATTTGTTGTCATAGTTACGTCGTCATGGTTACAAGCAGCATCCATGGGTGGCCTCATGTTGCTACGGGAGCAGAGAGAAGACGATTCGACCCTACCTGAGAGGATGAGGATGATGTTAGTGATGGCATGTGAATCCATGCGCTGTGTGAGGCAGGGTTTCGATACATCATTTGAGTTAATGCGCGTCTCCTGAAACACACACAAACTAATACACAGTAATACAAAGGAACACACGACACCATGAGACTAATACACACTTCACAATAAAAACAATCATGTAGTTGACTGTAACACAGACTAATTGTCCATTTCAGCTCAGGGAAGGTTTTCATTGTTCTGTCGCTTTAGTTGTGGAGACGTTAACGTTCAAAGTCTTCACCACGTGCACCCTGAGCAGAGAATTCTCCAGAATGTTGGCGAGTCGTTACTTTTTTTTTTTTTTTTTTTTAACTTTCAGACTTTAGCAGAATTTGCAGCTGTACTTCATTATTGGGACATTTACTACAAATTTATTACCAGTCTTTCAGGTACATTAATTTACACACAATATAAAATATGCTAAGAAAGTGTCATAACATTAGCAACGTTAGTCTCATAGCTCCAATACAAGACTTCACGCACTGAACACTCAGCTGATTGACTGGATTTGAGAGGTCATTTTTATCCAAACTGTTGCATTATTGTGTCTCTCTGTACGCATGTTTTACAGTAACTGTCCGTTCCCGCTGGCGGCAGGTTTGGCCCGTGGTACAGCTGACAGCGTTCTACAGACTGATCTCTCCAGCTGTCACCTCCCCAAGCCCACAGAGGACGGCACAGAGACTGAAACCATTCCTCGTGAGTGTTCACTGTTTAAACAACACTGATATTGTAACGCTTCACTGTGTCTCACTCCAAACCAAAACCTCTTTATCTCCATATCTCTGCTGCTTAATGCTGTAGAATAGGGTTGGGAACTGAAACTTGGTTCCAAATTAGAACAAAATTCTAAAGTGTTAAGTCCCAGGTACCTGTATTTTAAAAAAATAATAATTTGAATTTCAGTTCTGCTTCAATTTATTATTGCAAACAAAGGCGGCATGTCTGCTCGGACCCGTCGAGATGAATACATCACGCATCGGTGCAAGGGCGTGTCCATTTGTTTGGATCTGAACTCGCATACCTGGCTAATGTCCCAACAGTAGCCAGGTTTCCACTGCAGTTTTGCGTACAGTAGAAGCAATGTGTTTTTGTTGCAATTTTTAAAACAACTGTGAATGTTGTGTGTTTCCGCTGAGTGATTATCTGATTTAAAGCTGAGTTTTCACCTCTTGCAATAGCTCTCACAGCATGCTTTTTTTTTTTTTTTCCCTTCCCCCTCAAAGATGGCATTTCAATTTGCTCTTCTGGTCATGTGACTTAAATGAGGAAAACCGTTTCCATTTAAATTTTGCAAAATATCACTATCAAATCATCTGAAAACAACTCGTGAGTGTAAATTGTTTGTGATGTCTGAGGTCCCCCCCCCCCAAAATTCACGTGTGTCTTACTTTAAGTTCACCATTTCAAATTGCACATTAAGCAGGTTGATGGAAAAACAGCTAGCGTGAAAGATGGACCATAGTAAATGGTCACATGTTTTATCTAAGTATTTAACATTTTTTTTAACTAATTTTGATGAGATTCACTAAAATTCAAAACACCCAACTGCAGAATATTTCTAGTGTTGCTAAAATAATTTCATTTCGGTCCATGATAGTGACTCCCATTTCCCCTCTTCTGTCAATAATACGCATGTATTTTTACAAATGTTTGTGAACGGTGCTGAATAACGGTTAGGAAGTTTGACTCAAATTGCTGAATCCAATTTCTGTCAACTGAATGAAACCACCTGAATTGATTTGAGGGTGGTATGGGAGTGTATTTTATTTTTTTTAAAAATCATCAAATCGGTTCATGTTTGTCCCAAAGCGCACAAATGGTGAAAGTTTGGTGAAATTCCTTTCATTGGCCTTTGAGATCGCATTCACAAGGTTTCAGGACGGACGCACGGACAGACGGAAAACCCGAAAACATAATGCCTCCTGCACCTTATGGTGGCGGAGGCATTAAAAAAAACAACAGGCTGGTAAGTGGACTGGCTAAGATCAATTGCCCCACAGTGCGAGAGAGGTGTGTCGCGATGTGTCCTGTGATTGACTGGCGTCCTGTTCCGGGTGTCTTCCTGTCTCACACCGTGGCCCTGACCAGGATAAAATGCTTGCTGAAGTGAATTGGTTTTGAGTTCAACTGAAAACGGATGAATCACGAATCGTGTTGAATCCGTCAGCCCAAAGATTCAGACATAACTGAACACAACTGGAAATGGAGTTATATAGTGTTTAACATGTACACCATTTTCACTGTAAAAAAGAGAAAAAAAAAAACCTTTCATTTCTGCTTCCAAGTTGAAATGCAAAAGCACTCAATCTGCATCGCTGAAAAGTGCATCTGAGTCCCTTAGAGAGCGCTGCTCTTGTTCGACATTGGCTTTGACATTTCTGGGTATTTCCAAGGACGCCCGTGACCCAAAAGCCGATGATTTTAGGTCTTCGAGAGGCTCAAACAGGGAGAGACTCTTCCGTCCTGCTGCCTCCGCACTGCTATCGGCTGTGAATGTAGGCCACTCTGCACAATTTAAACTCGCTCTCTCCTATTCGACTGCAGAATCAGGTCACTTACTAACTTAACTCTGGCCTGAATTGCTTTCTTAACTTTCTATATTCGAATGGAAATGGCAGAGGAATTGGAAGCGGGGACGACTGAGAAATGCTCCAGCCAGATGAATTAGAGATCAAACGTGTGGTCTTCAGATTTACGCTCGTGTGTGTGTGTGGGGGTGTCACAATTGGTTCTTACTACAACCATTGTGTTCGTGTGGAATTCAGCATGGATTTGTAAAGCTCATGACTGAGTAACACCAGCAGATGGTCTGTGAGGGCTGGATTTATCTTAAGTGATAGAATCTTCTCTAGGGATGAGGGTTTTATCCACAGATCATGTGTGGAGAGCTTTAAGAAAAAAAAAAAGTTTCCACACTTCTGTACAGGAAGCTTCTTTCCTTGATATCCCAGTGGGGTTTAATGCCTCAAAAACTCCATTCTTCAGTACTTGGTGTAATGGAGTAGAGTTGGTGTTTGGTAAAGGGCTGTACACACAGGAAGCGATTCCCTCATCACTTTGTTGCTGAAAGTTGGTCGCTTGGGCCATCTACATATCGAGTGATTAGCTCATCGCCTGGCTCCAGGGGCCTAGGTAACCTTGTACATCAGTAACGTATATCATACGGTTATATGATTTCATTGCAATTCCTGTACATTATTTTGATATAGGAACCAAAAGTTGTGGACGTTTTTCTCTTTGCAATAAACATTTTAGGGAACACTCTATTGGCATCATTGGTCCGTCAATGGTATTCTTTTGATCCCGCGGACAGGCACATCAGGCGAGAGCAGTTTAACTCCGTTCCTGTCCACTTTCTCATCACTAAAATCTGAACACTATTCAATTCAAGACTCATTAAACTGTAGTACTCTGATAGCCCATTGTGCATGTTTAAGTTTAAAGCTGATGTCCTGTTTATATAGAGCAGGTCGGTCGGTCGGTCTGTCTGTCTGTCTGTCTGTCTCTCTCGGTCCCCAGTGTCTGTCGCTAACCTGATTTCACAAAGCAGCACACCTTGTAGACTTCAGTGTGAAACACCATGTAGTGGAGGAATGGACATGCAGACGGCTGTCTGGTGCAATCTGTTCAGCAGGGCAGACCTGACATTACAGATTAAGTATAGATTGCACCGACGGGGCAGGAGGGATGCTGCATCTGTATAAACCACAAAATTGTTAAAATGTAAAATAAAAATGCACTTGAAATACTGCAACTGAAGGGGGAGGTCTTCACTCTGCGTGTCTCTCTTCGCAGATGTCCTCTTTTGCTCCTGTCCTCAATTCTCACATTCAAGTGTGACCGAACACGCGCACGCACACACTCATAGCCTTTTTTGAACTTTGGTAACTGTGCAGTGGTCCTTCACAAACCTGAACTGTCTTTTTAGATTTTGTAGAACTGGAACATGTCTGATGCTTGTGTGTTCCTGAACAGAGATCGAGGCAGTGAAATTGGCTCGTCTGGTCTTCAATAAGCTGTGTGAGACATGTTGCGTGTGGCTGAAGGGTTTCCCGCCGCGACGCCGCTCTCAGGCCTACTACGAGACCTCCATCCATGCCATTAAAAACATGCGCCGCAAGATGGAAGACAGGCACGTCATCATACCCGACTTTAACACGCTCTTCAACCTGCAGGTAACTGCCCCACACACACATGATCCGAAAAGTCTGCACAACACTAAAACCAATTATGATGGTTCTTAAGTCAGCTGATCAAGAATAAAGGACATTGAAAGTTGTGTGGCGTCACACAATGTTTTTACCACAAAGGAACCTACACAGGAGTCACATTCAGATCCATCAGACTCGTCACTTTTACAGCTCGTTGGTTAAGAACACAGCTCGACTACTGTTCCCACATTCATGAGTGGTGAACAGCTAGTAAGTTACCAGCTATTACGTTATTGGTGTTTTGTTGTTTTTTTTTTTAAAGCTATCTAAGGGCCAGGAGAGAAGATTTACTGCTTCATATGAAAGTTTGGCTGAACTTCAGGCGCATTTCTCAAAACCCTGACACCGAGCGTATGATCTTCTGATAAAGCTCAGTGTGTTCAGCTTTAATAGCTCTGAATTGAATCAATAAAGCATTTGTATGTAAACGACCGGCTTATTTTAGTGCTGCTGATAAATGAAGAGCTTTTACTGGAGCTAAAGAGTAGAAACTCTCTCTCCATCAGACAAAACATGAGCTGCAGCAAAAGAGAGAGAGCACTCGATATTCATAACGCACTACTCCGACAGACTGAGAATGAGGATTCAGAAGCTGCTCTCAGGATTTAAGAGGTAAAAGTTGAACAAGTGACTTTTATCCAGAAAGGGGGTACAAACTTTTGATCCAGTATTCTTTCGATTTATTGTTCATGATCATTTTTGATATTTGTGTTCATGAAAAGAGAAACCCATCTTGCATTTGCCAACACTTTCTTTGGTGGCTGACCAGGTCAATTCTTAAGAGGCAGATAGGGCTGCAGATCTCACAAATAAATGCCGATGATGTTGGTGCCGCTCCGGTATTAGCCTTTCCTCCTTGCCCTCTTTGCATCTGCTTCAGCATTAAGCTTGCGCTCGCCTGCTTCGAGTGTCTGATTATACACCGTCCTCCATTCGCAGCGAGAGATTCCCAAGTTGCAGGTGGTAAATCAATTTCGAGCATGTCTCTCTTGCAGACATCCTTGAAACGTAACGGAGGTCGGCCGACAGGTCTCAACCCCCGTTCCAGCTCCCTGTACAAGAGGTCCTTGGGGATTCGACCGTCTTCCATACAACGAACATGGCCCAGCTACCTCAGTCTGCTATGCCTGAGGAGGGTGTACATGGACGGAATGCCTGCTCTTTCAAGAACATTGCTGTTGGAGACCTTATTTGCCCATAGGATGGACAGAATGCGACGAAGGCATCTCATGTGGAAGATATGTAATTGTTTTTCCTGCCTAGCATAGGTGGTCCAAAACTCACTTCCGTAAAAGTAGAGTACTCCCAATGCAGGCACGATAAACAGCAATTTTGGTCTGGGTGCTGAGTTTCTTGTTCTCCCACACTCGAGATGAGAGCTTGGCTATGTTTGCAGCCTTCCCAATTCTTTTTCCAATCTCCACATCAAGAGAAGCATTGTCTGAGATAGTAGCGTCAAGATAGGTAAACTGTGGGATGGCATCCAAGGTGTAGTCTTTGATGGTATGGACAGGTGTAGCTTCAGAACCTTGACACAACTTTTGTCTTCAAGCTGATGCTAAAATCACTGCATGCATTGGAGAACCAGTCAAGGTGCTGAAGGTCTTCCTCATTGTGTGCAACAAGGGCAGCATCATCAGCAAAGAGGAAGTCGCGAAGGGTTACTTTGCGAACTTTTGTCTTTGTTCAAAGACGTGCAAGGTTGAAGAGATTGTCCATCAGTTCGAGTACGCAGCAGGATTCCTTTGTCACAAGACCTGAATGCATGTTTGAGGAGGACCGAAAGGAAGATGTTGAACAGTAATGGTGCCAGTACGCAACCCTGCTTCATACCACTATTGATATCAAATGCCATAGACATGTTGCCATTATATTGTACCGTCCCCTGTGTACCATCATGAAATGACTGAATGAATCTCAGGAGTTTTGGAGGGCAACTGATCAAAAGGTAATATCTGAAAGAGGCCAGCCATCTCTACTGACCAGGTCAAAGGCCTTTGTTAGATCGATGAATGCAATGAAAAGTGGCTGTTCTCTGCACTTTTCCTGGAGTTGCCTCAATGAGATCATATCCACTGTAGAACGTTTGGAGCAGAAACCACACTGGGATTCAGGGTACACCCACTCAGCAAGCAGTTGTAGGCGATGGAGTGCTACTCAGGCAAACAACTTTCCAGCAATGCATAGTAGAGAGATACCCTGCCAGTTATTACAGTCGCTACAGTCACCCTTCTTATACAGAGTGGTGATGGTTGAGTCTTTCATCTCCTGTGGGACAGAACCTTGTTCCCAACACTTGTAAAGCAGCTGGCTTCCCGTCCTGTCCAGGAGCCTTGCCAGATGACACCATGATTGCCTTGAAGAGTTCATCTTTAGTTGGAACATCGTCAAGGCTTTGTGGGAAGTCTTTCAATCTTATCGAAAGCAGGGGGAGAGACAAAACTTGTACCACCAGAGAGCTCATTATAGTGCTCTACCCAGCACTCCATCACTTTGGACTGGTCACTGACAATCTCCCCGCTTTGCCTTCAATGGGGCGCACTTGCTGTGTAGGTCCGATTGCTTTCTTGATGCCCTTGAACGTGCCTCTGATATTACCATTATCAGCAGCTGATTGGATCTCAGAGCGGAGACCCATCCAGAAGCTGTTGGCACAGTTCTTGCACTCAGCTTTCGTGCGTTTTCTGGCCTGGCGGAAAGCATCGAAGGAGCTTGATGAAGGGTTGCGCTGGTAGTTCTGCATGGCATTCCTCTTTTCCTCAATTAGTGGTTGGAGGATGGTGATATTTGCGTTGAACCAACCTTGGCTTTTGGGTTCCTTCTTGCTGAAAGCCTGAAGTGCTGCTGCATGAGTCATGTCCCTGATATGTTGCCAGTGATCATGGGTATCAAGTTCCTGACAAGGTTCGAGTTTAGCGCTCAGAATAGCCTTGAAGAGCGAAAGTCTCTCCTCAATGGCAGTAGTATTAATGTGAGGTTTGGCAGGATGTGTAGTACGATGTAATTTCTTCAGGTGCATTTGGACTTTCGAGCAGATGAGCGAACGATCGGTGTCGCAATCATACGAGATGTAGCCGAAGGGTGTGCAGGCTTTTGCACTGGGCCTTTTGTTTATTGGTTAAGTATTAGTTGTTGGCACTTGCTGGTTCCTGAAGAGTGAAATGATTATTCACCCTCATCACGTTTCTCTCTAAAGCCACATAACGACTCTTAATCTGCTCGTAATTAAACCTGATTTAAAGCCGAGAACGCAGAGTGCTTTATTTACTCTATCAAAACATTTCATTTAGTGCGTTATAATAAGAGAATAGGAGCCACTACTGAGTGTGAGGATTAAAATGGTTTAAAGTGCACCGAGTGCTGCAGATGAATTACACCCAGGGGTCGTGCTGCAGCTTAATTACTGTTACAGGAGCATCTCTTTACTCACTGTTTTATTGAAAAGCACAAACGGAAGCGTATCATCCTCGACAGACAATAACTCCTTGATGTAATTGGTTAAACATCGGATTAAAGATGGATTTAGTGGGATAGAGGATTGAATAAACAGTTTGATGGCAGAATATATATATATATATATATATATATATATATATATATATATATATATATATATATATATATATATAATATAAATATAAATAAAATTTGTGCGCGTGTGAGGCCACACCCCCCTCAGTAAAAACTGACAAGGCATAGAGACCACACCCCTTTTCATTTGGACTGATGGGTCAATTTCGAGTTCTTAAACATCTAGCTTGGGGTTTGAGGAGGTGGCGCCAAATGTGTGGCTGACTCGAGATTTGCGATCAGAAAAGCAGTTTAGATGCTTTTAACATACTGAGGCGTGCATGGGTTGGAACCCATAGTGTCATGTTCCAGAAAGGCAACATGACGGCAGTGCGTTTGTGTTTGCAGGATCAGGAGGAGCAGGCGTTCTTTGCCGTGTTCGATGGTCACGGTGGTGTCGACGCTGCAACCTACGCTGCAAATCACCTCCATGTCAACCTGGTGAGGCAGGAGATGTTCAGCCAGGACCCCGCAGAAGCTCTGTGCCGAGCCTTCAAACTCACTGACGAGCGCTTTGTACAGAAAGCGTCACGAGAGGTGTGTGCGCGCGCACGCGTTTCCTCACGCTAGATTAGATGGATACTGAAGGTGTCTTATGCTCAGGGCTGACTGCTCTGTCTTCAGGGCTCCTGAGCTTTGAACACTGTGGCCTGACACTCTCAAACCTGTTTGCGTGTGTGTGTGATAGAACCTGCGCTGTGGCACCACTGGGGTCGTGACCTTCCTCCGAGGCCGGACTCTGTACGTTGCCTGGCTTGGAGACTCGCAGGTCATGCTGGTGAAAAAAGGACAACCAGTGGAACTGATGAAACCCCACAAACCAGATCGAGAGGTGAGAGACACACGCGCGCACACGCGCTCCGCCTGGATGTTTTTTATCCATTACGTTAGTGTCTGCAACTGGTGAATATAATTTCATTTAGTTACAGTTTAGTGAGATTTCTCTAGTTCCAGAACACCTTTCTTGTGGACCTGTGTGCATGCATCACCTTTACACAACTACTAATGATTTTTATACACTCCTTGCGTCAAACAATGAATTAGTCAGACTGAAAAGATAACACACTCCTCCCGTGTTGATCCGGTCATAATTACAAAAAAGTTCAGATTATTTTTCACAAGCAATTAAGTGATTACAGTCCTAGTAACAGTTGGAGTAAACCAGCCTGCAAGATGCTGATGAAACGTAAATTGGAACATTATCACTATAAACACATTGAGGTGGACTGCAGCGCTCTTGGGTCATTTTTTTTGCTGATGGATATTTTTGACTGAAGCGCGCGTGTGTGTGTGTGTCTGTAGGATGAGAAGCGACGGATCGAAGCTCTCGGTGGGTGCGTGATTTGGTTCGGGACGTGGCGAGTGAATGGCAGCTTGTCTGTATCAAGAGCCATTGGTACGTAAATTAAACCCCAATCCACTTTCTAGAGCAGCAGCTCAATTACAGGTTTATATTAACGAGCTCCTAATATAGTGTTTCCATAGTAACAGCTTGTTCACAGGGACTCGTACAACTGATGCTCCACACAGACCGATTAAAAGTTCTCTGTACATGTAACATTTATGGAAGGAGTCTCCAGTGTCAGCAGCTTGTCATGGTAGTGAAAAATCGCAAAGAGAGGGTCGTCAACTCTGTCCTGAAGGTGCTGGGAAAACTTGGTGATGGCTTTACCTCTGACTGTTACAAAGCACAGACACTGGTGACACCTTCCATAAATGTTACATAAAGATCAACAATTATGACACGACTCTGAATGAGCTGTTACTATAGAAACAATAATGTACTGAGATAAACCTGTCACTTTCCCAGCTCGAATGCTGTTTTTAGATAATTCATCAACACCTGACAACCAATCCAGAACTGAACAGTAGAGGGGGATTCTCAGGTGTGATGTGGCTTTTAAACTTTAAAAAAAAAAAAAAAGGTGAAAATCAAAAGTCCAAGTTGATGCATGTCTAGCAGTTGTCTGAATTAAATAAACTCTCGCTGGATTGCTGCGGTGTTCTAAGGTAATATAATCTAGTATTCTATCCACATTCACTGGACATGAGCAATCGCATGCTCTGATTGGCTACTCTACTATTAAGATATCAGCTCATGTACAGTGAGTAGAGGAAAAACAAAATGGCGAAGCGTGTTGCTGAACCAACCAAGGACGAAATAAAAACACTACTCAAACCCCCCCCAAAGCAACAAAATATGGAATGAAAGTATTTGTGGGTTTCCCCCCCCCCAAGAATTATTGCATTTTTCACAAATTGCTGCTGTCATGTCACCGGTTTGTTTACATTCTATGCAGAAATGAAGTCAGACACTTTGTTTCTCAAAATCCAGTGAAATGTGGATAGAATAAAACTTATTCCACTCAATCTTGTCGTACATGGCTTATAGGCAACTCGGTGCTACGCACCTCGTTGGTCATCAGCTCATGTACAGCTCAATTTCATGGAATAACTGTTAGATCTAATAATTGCAGCCTATAAATGGGGGTGTGAATGGAACTGACTCATTTCAGAGGTTTTAATAGATTACATTTGCTGGACTTTTTGTTCCTAGAACACTCAACTTTGGAAATTAAACTGTTGCATAAGTTTTTCTTGATGGGGGAACGGTGTGATATTTAAATCAGTTGAATGTATTACTCAAGTCGTGTGTGTGTCTGTCTGTGTAGGAGACTCTGAGCACAAACCGTACATCTGCGGTGACGCTGATCACGCACTGTTTCCTCTGGATGGCACTGAGGATTACCTGATCCTGGCGTGCGATGGTTTCTATGACACTGTGTGTCCGGAGGAGGCGGTGCGCGTCGTCTCGGATCACCTTCAGGAGAATAATGGAGACACTGCCATGGTGGCGCACAAACTGGTGGCCTCAGCGCGTGACGCCGGCTCGAGCGACAACATCACAGTCATCGTAGTTTTCCTCAGAGACCCACGAGCTCCGCCCCCATCTGACGAGCAGCAGGATGAAGAAGAGCTGGAACCTGAGGAGGAAGTGGAAGAAGAAGAAGAGGTGGAAGAAGAGGAGACAATGCAGGGCGAGTTGGTGTGTCAGGATGGCGGCGGGGAGAACGGAGGGAAAGTGCGCAGCGGCTGGCCCCTGCAGCAGTGCTCTGCTCCTGCTGATCTGGCCTACGAAGAGCGCACCGACTCCTTCACAGACAGGACGAGCCTGAGCACCACAGGGCCTGATCTCCCACTCATGACCGGCGGCTGCTTCTGTCCCGTTCTCAGCAGGTCAGACCTGGGCCTGAGAGGAGGAGGAGGGCGACGGCTGGGTCCCAAACCTCAGGTCCCGTCCTGCAGCGGACGCTGGGTGGAAGCGGCAGCTCTGTTCACTCAGCAGGGACGGAGAAAGAGGAGGATGGACGAAGAGTTGGAGCGCAGGATGGAGGAAAAGCGGCGTATCCAAAAGAAGGCAGAGTGCCGCGGTATCCTGAGCTCCTGGCCTCGACTACCTGAGCCGCTGCGCTACACCGAGACCCAGCCTGGAGTCGCCTTTCCATGCTTAACACAAGAATATGGCATCTAAACCCCTCCCCTCACAAACACACCCACCATGTTCACATTAGCATTTCCTCCTGCAGGTCAAAGCCACATTTTCCACCCACATTTCCCCTGAGCCAGCGTTAGTCCCTACTTGAGCCAAGACATAGAAACACACTCCACTCTGACCTGATGGAAAAATTAGTCAGACCAGTGAACGTCTAGGATGTTCTTCAGAACAATCTGCCATTTTTAAAAATTTATTTATTTCTGTGTTAGTTTAAAGAATGTCAATTCTGACTTCTCGTCATACAGGTAGTTACCGGTAACTAAGTAGTGTGTCGTTCCTGTCGTTTAGAAAAGGATGCTCACTCGCTGAGCCAACACCTTGCGATTAAAAGTTGTTTGCCTTTTAACAGTGAAAAGGAATACAATTCTGTTCACATTTAAAACCTAATACTGATTTCTGTACACACTAGGGTTATGACTGTGAAAGTGTTTTCAAAATTTCTACTTTCCTGATGTTGCATTTGGTGAACTTTTACTTGTATATTACTTTTTTGAAGTTATTTTTATTGGGTCATGCAAAAACCTCCCGCACCCAACATCACCTCACTTTTGATAAATGCATGTATATTAAATAAATCATGATTATAAAATAAATTCATTGAAAGATGTGTAAAGTACTTTTATATAACAAATTGCTTAACAATTGTTGTAATTATAATTGTTAAGCAATTTGTTATATAAAAGTACTTTACACATCTTTCAATGAATTTATTTTATAATCATGATTTATTTAATATACATGCATTTATCAAAAGTGAGGTGATGTTGGGTGCGGGAGGTTTTTGCATGACCCAATAAAAATAACTTCAAAAAAGTAATGTAAAAGTTCACCAAATGCAACATCAGGAAAGTAGAAATTTTGAAAACACTTTCAGTCATAACCCTAGTACACACGCTTCAAAAAAGGGTTCTTTAGACGTCCTTTTTGAAAGTGAATATTTCTTTACTTTCTGTTCTATATCCTATAAAGGCTTCACAGGGTTTTTGAGCCTTTACACATCTTTATCTAGACCAGACTCGGTGAATAAGTGCAAGATGATACATCAATTTGAGTCCACAAAATGTCAATTTAGCTTACCACTTTATAAAAACAGCAAGTAGCTTAATTAAATGAAATTGTGAATAGGTGAAAGCAGAATCTGTGAAATACGTTTTTAAAGTTTTTCCAAAGGGAATTATTTGCCATCATTTTAGCCCAAACCTGATCTATCCTGGCACTTCTTACTTTACATATCCCTTTTGAGCCATTTTACTGGTGTATGGTTCTTTTTACAGAAATGTCAGCGATGCAGTATGAAACACTGGATGTGTTTACGACGACAGCGAGACCAAAGAAAGGCCGTACAGCTCAGTGTGCGCGTGAGAGGGGGACAGTACCTTATACAGAGTTGTACAGTCAGGGGGTTAGCGGTTTCACTTTAACTGCAGCGCTGTGGGTCCTGTTCATCAGAAATGTCTGCCGTGTTGTATTTGCCATTTTAAAAGTCAAATGAATTTCGTTAACACGTAATGGAAGCGTACAGCCTTTGGTTTGGTAGGGGGTGTGGCCTAAAGGTTGAAGGCAGGGCTTGAGGTTATCTTAATTTTAGTACAGACTTTATGTAGAAATGCACATCTACTCAATGTTCCTGTCGGAACAAGACTCGCACGCGCAGATCTGCACAACCGGAAGAATGTTTTCGTAACGGCCAAACTGATTCCATAACAATTTAAACTTTAGTGGGAAATTATGCTACTGGAAGTTAAAGTTCTTCCTCCACACACACAATATCCACTCACTCTGAAAAGCCATGACCAGGAAGCCTCGGTGAAACCTCCTGCACTCACATCTTCATCCACAGCACTCAAACCTGATCTCTGTTCCAACAAGAGCCTGTAACAAAGCACCACCGAGGAAGAACAGCTGTGAATCCTCCTCAGATCTACAGACTGTGGAATGTACTCACACAAAACATTTATCATGTTATTTAAAAACAACTTTTTTTTGTTAAGTCCACTGAGCCTGAGTCACATGACCATCACCTGCACATCACGACAGCTCGCCACGTTTAAGTGAAAAGCAGCGGTCTGAGGTTCTGCGTCTTGTACTGAAGTGCACAAGTCTTCTCGCTCTCACTCATTCCCTGATTTACCACTCAAGGGGTACAAATATATTTAACAGAATTGTAGTAAAACATGTGTATATGTATTTTTGTGGGCGTGGCCGTGTGTATGACACTGTCTGTCTTATTAATGTGATAGTTAGGTCTTACACACTTGTGTATTAACTCTTCAGCCATGATGTCCCTCTGCATCTACTCCGAAAGTAAACTACTTGAAATTATCTGAAAAGGAGGACGTGCCATGAACAAAAACACACGCATCAGAAGCGGCCGATGGCTTCCTCCTCTGTTTTCAGGGACCCTGAGCCTCGGCGCTTCACACTGCCGGCGTGCTCCTGCTCGTCTCACCTCGCACTTCCTGTCTCCCTCTCTTTAGCTGCGTGTCACCTCATCTGATCTTCACCTCTGCTTTTACTTCCTGTAAGCAATAATGAACCTACTGAAGCCATGAGACTCTCAGCACTGGACTGCATTAAAGGAGGCGTTCGGCCACAACTTAAACGTCCACAGCGACCGTCTTCAGTCGTAAAGCCGAGGCGTGTTCACCGTGTGAAGTTTGCTTCTTTAGTTTAGTGATGAAGGAGCTAATAACAGAATCGTTAGCGCACAGTGGCGGTGTGAAGCTGTAGGGGGGAGCACCAGTGCAGCTGCTATTACATACTGGGGGGGGGGCGCAAACAAACCGAAAGCAGAAATAATTAAAATCTATTTCACAGGAGCTTGAACATAAAGATTTTATTCTTCAATGTGTCACTGACGGAAAAGACGAAGGTGGGTGATGCTCTTTTACACAACTCGAGAGAGTAGTAAAGACCACAAATGCTGATCGTTTCACATAAAACTAAAATACCACAATCAAATATTTTCAACTGGTTTTTGTTCCTGCAACACGAATAATCATTTGATTATCTGGAGAGGAGAAACAGAATGTCAGTAGCATAACAGGATGCTGAATTTCGAGTTGTTCCTTATTTTTACATTATATTGTTGACCAGAACAAAACAATACAAGTGATTTATTACAGCTATGTTTATAAGCCTGCTTTTTTTTGTTTAATTTACGCTGATTAAATCGCTTGTCATGAAAAATTTTTTGCAGCTCTAACCAAAATAAATTGACTCCACCCCCCCCAGAGATTTAACAGTAGAATCGTGGGAGAAAGCCTGAGATGAAGTGGACGATAGTCAAGTTCCACTTTTAACTTAAACATGTCCAAGCATTACACAGTCAGTCAAGATTTCAAGCGACGGGAACATTTGCCTCAAAAATCTCAAGATGCAAACTCCACACAGTGATCTCGTCTCTGGTGTTTTGTTTCTTTCCCTTCTTTTTGCTGAACTGCGCCTTTAAAGGTGTATAAGACTCCTGTAGTTTTCCTACAGAGTGAGAGTGAAAAGGTTTTGGATGACGTGAGATGTTTGCGTGAGAAAGCGTGAGCTGGGGATCGTGTTTGGATGTTTCAGTGAAACTGACTATTACAGACTCATTAAAATACGTCAGCCTTTAAAACACACACACAGAACAGATCCTCATCCTCACACTCATTGTCACACCTGTAGGAGTTTTTTTGTTTTCCGTTTCCTGCTGGAGGACGAACACAGTGAGTCACGCCTTCTCTTCTGTCCTGGTGAAGGAACGCCGTCACACCGGTGTCGTCTCCTCCAGAACCTCAGTAACCTGCGGACACGAGACACCCCGTCCCCCAAATTAGCTCTCAGTAAATAGTGAAACTGTGTCTGAATGTCTGTGCGTGTCAGAAAGAGTGCGTGTGTGTGAGAGAATGTTCTGTCTAATGTAGTATTTATTATAAATATGTATATCTGGTGACTATCATGTATAAAAAGAGTGTAAGAAGTGTGTGTCACGTGTGTATCACTTGTCTGTGACTTACCGTATTACTAAAGATAAACAATGTTCACTGTCTGAAGACAAACATTCAGTTTTTGAAGCCAGTCGTTTTCCTGAATACGACTGCCTGATTAAGCCGTAACTAACGAGCGCAATCAGACAGACAGGATTAGCTTTTTGAAGGTTATTTAAGAATAATGAGCATCTGAATAAAATCAAAAGACAACACGACACGTCAGCTACATGGCCATAAAACTTTATAACGGTGCTTAAAAGCATCCAGTGTTTGTTTTTATATATAATGCGTTTATATTTCTTTTAATAATCACTAATTACTTTGTAAATTAGATGATTTTTTCATTCCCATAATCCTAGAACAGTAAACACCCAAATCAAATGCTAATCAATTGCATGTTGTTAGTGACTGAATTCATAAATTACTTCATTAATTAAATTACATGATTTATTACAATAAATTATAGTTTGTAAATTTTGCTCCAAAAAAAAAAAAATCTTAAGGCTCATAACTGGATCATCACTAGCTCAAGGTTACAGTTTATAAATCACGTGTTTATTCACACTGTTAAATGTACACAAATGAGCACTGTCACAAAAATTAAGTCATTATTAATAAACAAACTGATGCTTTTTTTGCATTTTAAATACACAAATGTTTGTAAAATTTATTTTTTTTTTTACATCAACCACTTTAAATCAGTTTGTAGTTAGATATTTTTAAAAATATGAACTCTCTCCACAATATTTCAGAAACATGTATTATGAGGTAATGGATCACAGTGGTGTTATTATACAGTCGCATCACTCAGCACTAACCTGCAGTTACTGCGTGATGGAGGAAGTGTGTTCCAAACAGTGTCTACTTCCTGTAGAGGGTCCCTTCCGAGCTCTCAATGTGGTGTAAGGAGTAGTCAGGGAGGGAGAGGGGCGGGGTTATGCTGATCATTTCTGGCTGGGGGGCAGGGCTGACTTGCAGGCCAGAAAAAAAAAAAAAAAACCCTGAAATGAAGAAAACATGAAGAGCGTGAAGTATCAACTGCAATATTCTACACCACAGCACTTGTGTGTCAGGGATCTTTAATGGAAATCATGTGATTATTACACATTTACAGTCAAACAGTTCCACGTTTAAACCATTTTATACACAGACGTGAGAACGAAAGCATTCATATGAGATATAATCCACTTTCAGTTGTTTAAACACACTTGGGCTTGGTCATGACTCCTAATGTGCATATTAAATAATGAATAAGAATAAAAATAACAGTGCAGAATGGAAACATTTAAGTCATTATGGAGTTTATTCATCATCTTCCGTTTATAAGTAAACAATGCTTGCACACAGTACGCTTTATGAACCGTGGAGTTTCTCCACACGTGTTCATTTCCCTCATACCCAGGAAGCTGACAGCAGGGTGCGCATGTTTGTGCGTGTGCGCGCCAGGAAGTTTAATTACTGTGCGCGCATATGTCATGGCCTGGTGATGCAGCAGGACGGTTTAATTAAAAACATGTTGCCTTTTAATCAAAGCACACACTCTTAAACTCGGGATCAAGATGATGCAGGATGCTAAGCAGAAGTGTCTTGATTCAACCTGAAGAGGTTTATTTCGCAATAAATGACTGACTCGCAGTACATTATCCCGCTTATTACACACCTACTTATTAAAGAAAATCAATAATCTGACAAAATATTAAACTGAACATTAAAACTAATCTTAGAAAAAGCTTCCATGGTGTTTTCTGACAGAGGAACGTGTTTTTTAATCAGAGGGAGTGGCTGATTATGTTAATTAGATTATTAAAAGTGACAATTTACCGGACTTGTTTCTGTGAATTGACACGATTGGACGTGGTCCTTCAGAGTCTGTGATCAGAACTGTGTCCATAGCGACAGTCTGTTATTCAGAAATAACAGATCGTAGAATACCATAATCGACTAATCAGAATCAAGTATTCAACAAAGCTGTGTAAAACTATTATACACACAGGACACTTTTTCGATGGAATAAAAATGTGTTCTATTCCCTTCTTGCAGGTTTCATTTGTTTGGTTTGATAGTTTGCAATATTGTTAGCATATCGCTTATTCTACATGTATAACATCACTCTACCCAATGGAGAAGGAGCGTTGAATATGGTTTACGATATTGCATGGTTGTCAAGACAACATGACGTCACACATCGGAGCTGACGCGAATATCCAACGAGAGAGTTTTCTGCTGCGCATGCACAGAAACATTTCTTTGTTCGCCAGGAAAGAGAAAAACACGCTGAACACCTGAAGGCTCCCAAAACTTCATTGGATATTCTTCACACATATTTACAAGAGAAAAACATACCAACGGACATCAAAAAAACTGGAAAAGAGACATGTCAGAAATGTAAAACTTCCACGCTAGCGAGCAACTGAGACAATTTGTAAACAAACATAGCCACCAGGTTTGCTTCATTAAACATGGAAGATTTTGAGAGAATTATGGCTGCCAGGTCACTCCGTTGTGCGTAGTTGTCGATGTTGATTTTAAAAAGTAACCAAGTAAATTACACAGGGAAATGAATACTTGAGTCTGAGTGAAAAATACTGTGGCGAGTGTGCAGTGTGGAAGAGGAGTCTGAAGACAGAGATCATAGTTTCTCAGTCATTAGTCTGTGCTACCTGCTCTCAATAGCACTGGCTTGACTGCTTTATTAGCATTGGCTAAGACTACTGATGAATGCTACACTGGCTGGAAGGTTACTTCACCGCTGCGTTGATGGCGCCGACTCACGGGTAAGCTAGCGTTGGCCTTCAAGAATGCTGATGTGAAGAGACTGTATGTCTAATAATAATAATGGCTTTTTTTCATGGTCTATCAGATATATTCTATTCAACTACTCGTCTTCGACCTGTTCAGCATCATGCTAGCTGAATGGAATATATCTGATAGACCGCTCAACGCCAGCCAATATTGTTTAAATGTTCAACAAAACCATGATAAAATGAATCTTAATCAATCAGAGAGCTGGCTCAGATACAGAGGTCTGGACATGGGATTTCTCAAATGTTTAAAAATTCAGAGAGTACATTTTTAGACTTTGTGTTGAAGTTCAGATGTCACACACTGTCTGACACAAAGAAAACGTCACATCAAGACAAATTCAATACGCTGCCTGGAAACACTTGAAAAGTCCAGAGACATCATTCTGTAATGGCCGTTTTACAAATCAAAGTGATCCTGACTGATCACATGACCTTCATTTAACAACAGGGAATTCTGCTTTACTTGGAGTAGTGCATTAGTTTCTAATGCAAGGTGCCGATATTTTTCAGCAGTGACTCAGGTATTTTTATTTGAATATTAAAATAAGCCTCAACCTTTTTTTTTTTAAAGACCTGTAGCTGATGGAATTCCCTGCTTTTATTTAATGCTCCATAATCTGGGTGGTTAAACGCTGAAGTGCCTCTTCTTGGTTTCTGACCATCAGTTAAATAAAATAAACCTACGGCAATCTCAATTTCCTCCTTTCATCGTCATGTTTTGTTGTGTGACACCATTAAGACTCAAGACGCTGTGTTTCGAAATCTCTTTAGACTTTTTTTTTGCATCAGTGCAGCCTGTTTACTGATTTCCTTTTTTACATCATCCAGTTAATGGCTTACAAATAAATTAAACTGAGCACAAAAATACCGTGAAACGTTTTCCATGAGCTCCGAGACGTTAATTGTTAAAAGGCTCAGTTTAGCACCAACATGGCCTTAAAGTAATACAAAAGTAATGTACAAGGTGACATCCTTTTCTGTCCTTGTCCTTTATTTGCGATGGCGGAGGAATTAAAGCGCAGGCCACATGACCAACACAGAATGAAGAGCTGTTCAGACGGGATTGTAAAGCGAGCCATCAAGGTGACGCTCTCATCCAGGTTACATAAAACTTTCATTGTTCTGGAGATATTAATAGAAATATTTGTGATGCATAAGTGCTTCTGAGGTTGTAGAGAGATGCTAAAGCGCACATTATTCAAACTGAAAGAAGAGCGAGAGGAAGAACACAGTGTGGGGTTCTGTGTCTTCAAGTTTGATACAGAACATCCACCAGAACTGATGAAGAACTGCAGATGAAGAGAGAAGAAAATGTTGTAACCCAAGTCCAGCTGAAGTTTCACTGGTGTTTTCTTCCCCTCCCCCCCAAACACAAACCCAGGGAACTTAAAGGATATGGGACATGGATTTTTTTCTGGGTATAATTATGTATAAAGGACATAAGAAATGCCATCTAAATCACTGCAGGGCGTCAAAAATGTGAAAATCACCACATTATTCAACTTTTTTTATACATCAGCGTAAAACAATGATTCGTTAATTAGCTAAGCGGTCACGTGACCCGTGACATCACAAAAACTTTCCAAGGAGCCAGCGCTTGGGAATCTAATGTAAACAGGTTACCGAAATGGACACCATCGACAGTGATATTCCCGATGTTTCACAGAGATGTGAAGTTAGACCCTATCAATTCGAACCGATAGCTGGAAATTCACATGAACATGGATCTTGTCTTTACTCTGACGGGTCAGATGATTGAGAGTGAGAGTTCATTCAATCCCCATGAAACCGAAAGCGGTCGGCTCGATAACACATCCTGGTAAGTTAAAAACAATTCTGCTCAAAGGCTAATGATCTGTTGAAAGAAGTATTATTTTTGTATCATACATTGAAAGTTCATCATAGATCTATGTAGGCCTACCCTGGAGTAAGTTTTTTTGCATTCCCCAAGGATCTGAAGCTGAGGAAAGTGTGGGCTCACTATTGTCGTAGAAAAAACTTTGTACCTACTGTTTCCCACAAACTGTGTTCGGACCATTTCACTGAAGATTCTTTTAACATTAATACTCAGTTACTGAGCGATATTAATTGCCAAGCCAAATTTAAGAGGTACTACTCAGTACGTAAACAAAGAAGGACAGATATAAGAGTAAATGAGTCAGAATTATGATAATCAATAATTGATACACCCAAAATTATAATACTAATGCTTACCTCGGCTTTCAGTCGCTTAGCGAATGCACCTCGTGGTGGCCATAGCACTTCGGGTTTCACTCCGCCGTCTTGTTCCTGAATTGGGACGTTGGGAATGGCTCCATCTTTAAGTAACCTCTTAAATTTGGCTTGGCAATTAATATCGCTCAGTAACTGAGTATTAATGTTAAAAGAATCTTCAGTGAAATGGTCCGAACACAGTTTGTGGGAAACAGTAGGTACAAAGTTTTTTCTACGACAATAGTGAGCCCACACTTTCCTCAGCTTCAGATCCTTGGGGAATGCAAAAAAACTTACTCCAGGGCATTTCCCATTGGAATTATTGCAACCATAAGCAGCACAATACACCATGATGTTCAATGTACGTTAAAGACTATAAAAACGAAACAATTTTCTTGTCATCCAAGACACAAAAACTATTTTGTCGCATTCGTCATCATCAGTGATGGGAATAACGGCGTTAGAAATAAACGGCGTTACTAACGGCGTTACTTTTTTTAGTAACGAGTAATCTAACTAATTACTTTTTACATCGTTATAACGCCGTTCCCGTTACTTACAATAAAATGCTCTGCGTTACTTTATTAAAGCTGTTTTCATCTGGCACGCTGCTCATTCAGCCTTTCTTTACTCTGCTTTAGTGTGGGGCGGGGAGACGCGAGACAACAGCATAGTCAGCCAAACAGAGTAGCTTTGGACAACATACGTAGGTAGGCCACGCCTACTGCACTACTGCGCACACTTTCAATCAGAAGACACAGCGATGGTGAGCGGTCAGCCTAGCACTGCGCTTTCAAACTGGAAATACAGCATTACTTTTCATTACTTGAAATAAAAGGCAAAAATGTCTACGTGCAATGCACATGATGTCGAGGAATAAAGCGTTTGTCCTCGTCAGTGGCCAGTAATTAGTAACAATTTTAATAACTACAAAAATATATTAAATTTGATAGATGTCTTATCTCACATTGTCCCACAAAAATATTAATATAGTGTAGATAACGTTACTAACTGGTTCTGTTAAGTGTCCATTTCAGTCATTAAACACATTTAACATTTACTTTTATTATGATTACACTAATTGAATTTTTTTTTTTTTTTTTTTTTGGGGGGGGGGGGGGGGGGACGACACAAAATGTAACGGAATAATTACTTTCCCTGGTAATTAGTTACTTTTATGACAAAGTAACTCCGTTACTAACTCAGTTACTTTTTGGGAAAAGTAACTAGTAACTATAACTAATTACTTTTTGAAAGTAACGTGCCCAACACTGGTCATCATCACGATTCACACTTCTCCATATTCATCTACCCGCTTGTGCTGTACCCGAAAGTTTTTGTGACGTATGATCACGTGACAGCGGCTCTTCCGGTTGTAAAATATGCATATCGGAGCTCGAGCAGAAATGCCATATAATCATCACGAATATAACGATTTTGCTGAATTTAATAGATAATTTTGTATTTGTTGATGCAATTATTTCATATTTTTAATGGAAAGAAACTGATATAGCGTGCATTTATGTTTCATGTCCCATGTCCTTTAAGGGTCCTGCTCACTTCCCAGCAACACAACAGTCAGAAAGAGAACACCGTTACGCCCAAAACAGGAAGTGTGTCTTTGACTCCATATATGGTTCCATTGTTTTTGAACGTGGCTTGAATACCATATATGGGGCATGGGCGTGTCCCAAAATACTACACACAGTTTACACACATGCATTAATGTTAACGCAGCTCAATTCAACCAAAAATGCATGCATAACGTGTTATGATCACATTACAAAATATCAGTATCTACATTTATACAACACAGAATATAAAAGTTTTATCAGAACATAAACAGCAAAATGTTTAAAAAAATTTTATTAGCAGTGTAATGATTTGAATAGATTTAAAAAGCAATGAAATTTATCGATGCAATAATCAAAGTGATTGTTGTTGGAGATAAAAACAGACAATTGCTGTGTGTAAAATAATAAAGACAGTCCAAAAATAATATGAAATAATGCATCTCTAAGTGATTTGTAAATAATTTAATAGCCTTGCAAAGTGACTGGCCTATCACTGCGGTACTTAAAATATTCCTTCTCTACTTTATCATTACTCATGCATCAACGGTATTCCAGATTCTGAACAAACATGGTCACAAACTGACTGATCAGAGTAAAAGATATCGCATCATACTATTTTCAGTGATGTCGTCAAATAAATAAACATCGAACAAACAAATTATTATTATATTATGAATAGTCTGGAATATGCGGCTCTAAGCTTCTTCCACTTTATTTCATTGAAAAAGTGTACGGAGGACTCACACAACATCATCCCAACTGTGGATTTATTTACGCAGCCATTGCCAGGCAAGCTTTGGGTTTGACAACGACCAGCAAAAGTGTACACGTATAACTGTAAGCAAATGGATGCAAGTTACATCCAAAAGAACATTGCTAGACACCTGTAGTGCTTTTGGATGTAATAACAGACGTGGAAAGACGCCTTTTTTTATAAAACTTTTCACTATGGGAAGACTGGATGCCAACAAAGCATTCCCATGTGTGTGGAGAACATTTTCTCTCAGGTTAGTATGACAGCTCTGTGCTGTTTTAACAGGTTATATGGTCTGGCACGACTCAGTACAGTCTACTGGTACATACACAAGCGTGCCATACTTAGCAGCTGTACTGCAGTACAACAAACATGCCAAATGAAAATGTATGAATGTTAAAATGTATATCTGGATGCGATATATTTTATTAGACCTAATGCTTGGCTCAATTAGTAGAACATTTATGTACTGATAATGTAAACAAGGCTAAGCATCATAACATATGCCAGATCTGCACCCTGACTTGTTTATTACTGTTATAAGTCTGCACTTGAGCTTACCTTTGTCATCATAAGATATTCCTCTTTATCAGGAATTTCCCATAACATTCTGGCACAAAAACTGCCTCAAAATATCGGTAGGCATCTGTACTTTCGTCTGCCTTTAGCATGTCCGGTGTATTTAGAAGCCCAAATACTAAATAGTTCAGGACGTCGAAGCATCCCAAATCCGGTAGTTAGTTTGTCAAACACTTCTTGGAATAAAAACGTTGGTGGGGTAAGCTATAATAAATTTTATTTAAGGCGCCTTTCAGGGCACTCAAGGTCACCTCACAATACACATAAACGACAATAAAAGAGCAAAAAAAAGAACAATATAAATGCAATAAAATCAGAAATTAGCAGTAGTGGATGACAAGTTATAGTGAGTAGGCAAGTTTGAACAGGTGGGTTTTTAAAATGGATAATGAGTTAATGTTCCTGATGTCGGGGGGGGGGGGGGGGGGGGGTCCAGAGGCGAGGGGCAGAGCAGCTGAAGGCTCTGGACCCCATGGTGGACAGACGGGCAGAGGGCACAGTGAGGCTGACCTGAGTGTCCGGGAGGAAGTGTTGATGTGGAGACGGGGGGACGAGGTTGTGGATGGCCTTGAAAGTGTAGAGCAGGATTTTAAAGGTCTCATTGCATCGTTTTTTCATTAATTGTGCGGTGGTCTCTAGTATGAATGAATGCCCTGTGAGCCGGTTTTGGTGAAAAAAATGCTGTGGTTCTCCTGTTTCAGGCTGTTCTAGTTTGGTGGAGGAGTGGGTGCCAGGAGAACGACAGGATTTCAGCTCTTATTCATTAATATTCATGACATGTAAACGTGTTACCTCTGATTGGCTAACAGCACTGTGACGCTCCCTCCAGTGGGTCAGAACAAGTGGATGTGGGCATCTTTGTAAAAACTGTTTTGATTGGCTATTATGGTCTCAACATCGATGTTTTGACCAATAGCAATGTAGATAACACGAATTTTACATCACGTTCAACGAGATTTAAACGAGACTAAAGATGGTGACTTACAAATAGTGTAAACATCGTTGGAGTTAATAAAGTTTGAACAGCATGAAGGAACATACCCCAACCCCCCGAAATTAATTTAAAAAAAAAAAATTCTCAATGGATTTGGCATAGTATAAAAAGGTCGTTTTTTACTCAGGAAAAGCGGAAATCCGCCGAAAAGCGGAAAACTCTCATCCCTGCCTCGCTTGTGACCATGTCATCCATGCTAACGTGGAGAATATGAACATGCTATTTTGTAACAAAAACCTTCGAACAAAAAGTTCATGTTTTACTTACAGCTTGTGAGCTGGTGGTCGATCGTCTTGACGGTACAGATCCAGGTATTAAAAACAACCTCAAAGCAAAACCACTACTGAAGGCACCGAAGTTTGAAAAGTCACTGTGGTTGAAATGATCAGAACACAGTACTAACATTGCATTATACTTTGCTGGTGGTGTTCCAAAGATAAATTCCAACCATTTCTTCCTCACCTCTTCTATCTTGGGCAAGAAATGCAACGTTGATGTCTTACTGCCACAAATAACACAGGCACGAACTTGTTCAGCCATGTTTTCAACTTGCTGTTAGATCCTCTTTGTTAGCTACTGACGAGATGGGCTCTGCTATCTCTCCTCGCGCTTAAATCCGAACGGCGGTCGCAAGCCAAGGTAGGTGAGGCCATGACTACTAATTTTCGAACTTACGTAAGTTCATAGGGTTTTTTCTGATTCGCTCGTTTTTCCGACTATTTTCTTTCATAAGCTAATACAGAGTAGAATTACATTTTCACATGCAGCATGCATATGCAACTCGGAGTGAACTATGGTATTTCAAAAAGAGCCAGTATTAAACTTTTTTGGTGGAATGGCACCTTTAAAGTCTATGCGAAATTTGACAGGAAGCCAGCGGAGTTGTTGGAGAACAGGAGTGATATGATTGACGGATGGATGGTGTTCTGGAGACAATACGAGCGGCTGAGTTCTGGACCAGTTGGAGCTATACGGATCTGTGATGCCTGCACGTTTCAGCTTTTCGATGTAGCGCGATCTGCTGGTCTAATCTAACTTTATAAATCACTTTAGAAATTGTACTGACTGCAGATGTCTTGATTTTCATTACCTGTCGCGGCTACGGTTCTTTGTTTGCCCAGGAATATGGCGAACGCTACATGATAAACAAAAATCCATGACGTCAGTAAAGGTCCTCTATTGATTATGCAAATAACCACAACGTTTCAATGAATATGGAAATTAGAATTTGACGTCATACGGCGATTTACAGCATATTTTTGAGCATCAATGAGCTCCTTTCCCCTGAAAAGACCTGAACAGTAAGAGCAACGGCGATTTTAGTGACAAATCATGACCATACACATAAATAATATTTTTGAAAGGAAGACACACTGCACTATGTTTTAAAAATTGTTATAAACAACAACTCTGTAGGAAACAGTAGCCCGCGCGCGGCAGCCATTTTGTGAAAACACCTCAGATTAGCCTCCTCTCTCTCTCTCTCTCTCACCTGAAGAATATCCACACTTTCTCTCAGCAAACTGTCAAGTTTAAAACAACAAAATCACACCGTGAGATAACAAATGACCAGGTGAATTAAAACGAAAACTCATAAATTCTACTTTCCTGAGAGAGTCGAGTCTTCACAGTGGAGCTAGGCTGAAGGAGCAGGCGGACAAGATTTATTTAAAATATCTAACCCTGACAGACACTTTCTCCTCTTTAATTCTCTCTCTGAGAATTAGCTTTCGGACTCCAGCTTCGTGTTTATAAAATAAATTAATTCTGACTTTTTAATTTCAATTCAATAGGTCAATAAACTCACTCAATCGCTACTTCTGAATCACGTGATCAAATCAGACGCATCCTATTGGACAAAATCAGCTCTCTGTAAATAAAACACGGATTTTCTTTCAAATTACACAATAATACAAAATGATAATAAAACTATTTATTTAGCTTTGATTTTCCGATTAAAACTGAGGAAGACGCGCCGATATCATGTTTAATTAACGGAGTTATTTACCGCTGAGTTGGTGCTAATAGCCGCGCGCACCGTAAAGAGGAGGTAATCAGTCACGCATTGACGTCATCACTCATCTACCTGCACGTCCAATGCAGTACTTCCTGGATGCTTGTTGTCATGGTTACAGTATAACCAGCAGTCATTTTAAAGAAGCAGTGATGCATTTTGATGAATCCCAAATTTCCCCTCATCTATCTATCTATGAAAGATGTGATGTGTGTTATGATGTAAGAATACATACCTCTCAGCCTGTCAGGCATTTTTAGTGCCAATAACAAATCCCTTTCAATGTTCATGTGAGTCTCTGTAACTTTACTGTGAATTTTTAAATAAAGTAAAACACAGCCACAGTGCCAATAAGGAAACTCTTAAAGTAGGAGAGAAAAAAAATACATAAAGTCAAGTTTATTTGAATAGCACTTTTAACAACATATATTGTCGAAAAGCAGCTTTAACCTCCTAAGACCCAAGCTGTTTTTTTTACATGCATTTTTTATTTCTTTTTGCTATTTGGGCTTATTAGAACCTGATTAGAATAAAAACTAAGCATCATCTTTGATAAGATGTATTTTTTTGAGAAAAAGTATGTCCACATATGTGGATTCTTGTTCTGAATTTCTAAAAAGTGCTGTCCACGTATGTGACCGCTAGGCCCTAGGAGGTTAAGGAAAATTAAATACTTTAAACATTAACTAATATTATCCCTAATAAATATATTTAAAAAAAAGTGACAGGTTTTCAGAAGATGGTCAGAGCCCTGAGCTTCACTACAAAGTGTGTGTGTGGTTTCTATTAGGATACGACAGCTGGTGTTGATGAAAAGAAAGACAGAAAAGAACACAAATAGCTGTGAGCAAGCATCGTGATGGACAGGACACCGCCTTCTCTGTGTGTGTGTAGCCAGAAGACAGGAGGAACACACAAAGTAGACGTGATGAGGACAAAGACAATGCCAACACAAAATCAGCCATCCACAAAAACACAGCTGAGGCCAAATCTGACTAAAGCTGGCACAGATCTCCCTCTCTCTCACACAAAAAAATGCACACAAATACACACAGGAAAAACAAACACTATAAAACACACAATAGCTTATTTATAGATAAACTGTCACAAGAAAACAAACTCTGATTTGATGAATCAAATCATTTTTATTTCTTTGCATATTACATAAAGACATCACTTACATCACCAGTTTGTTTGCAGAAAAGACAGGAGCTCACAGCACACACAAATCAAATGTCTGCTTTTTGATGTGCCCTTCATCAAGGAAGAAGTGCAGAAAGAAATGCAAGAGAAAAGTGCAGCTGTAATCAATCAGGACACACATACATCACCCTGTACACAAACTGGGACTGGGTCAGGGGATGTGTTCAGTCTTGGGTTAGAAACACCATGATGGTGAAAATTTACATGCATACAAGCAAAGAAAGGCAAGAAAAGCTCACAGAATCCAGGAAGCTCTTTAATGAGGAGCAGTAGACGCAGACAAAAAGCCATAGAGTGAAGAGCAAACACAATGCAATTAAGTTAAACTCCAGTGTTTTTCACTCTAATCTCTGCACTGTACCTGTAGTGTGTGTGATTATAAATGTAAACCTGTTTCCCTGTACTAAGAAAAGAACAGAAATCCAGTTTACTCCAAACTTGCTTATAAAGGCAGAATTATCATGTGGTGCCCCTCAAGGCTCAATGCTGGGGACTCTATTATTATTATTTAAAAATCTGTTAAACTACAGTTTCTTATACAAATATAAAACAAATTCAACACAAAAGTATTAAGAATAGACAGATGTGAGAGAAAACCTTCCTCACTTGGTTCTTATCGACTTATCAATACTGGAGCGATGCAGTAAAAAGTAGATCCAGTTACTTTATACTTTCCTGAAGGTTGTTGTGGTATTAATACACCATCACAGACATACAAGTACAAATTCATCCCTAAAAGTAGTTCCATCTCAAACCTTTACAACTTCCAAAAAATGCTTTATTTAAACATTTATTAGCACCTTTTGATTATTCCAAGTCTGAAAGAGTTGGGAGTAAATAGGGAAAGATTTGAGAGGAAAAAAAAAAAAAGACATTCAGGCCTAAAGAGGAAATAAACATGCCTGTGTACATGCGCGTGCGCGCACACAATGTTTATTATGACATGGAAACAAAACACTGTACAGTACAGACAACCAAATAGAAAAACAACAGACCTAAAATAAAATTTAAAAATAAAATAATGTGTGAAATGTGGAACAAGGTACGTGCTGATAATCAGTATTATGATACGCCACGATATTTTACATGCAATATTGTCATGAATGCTCTTTAAAGATAAGCATCTTCTTAAAGTAGTGGCGTGGAGAGTCAGATAAACTACTGCCTCCAAGTGATGAAGGTGAACCCTGGATGAGATGCAGGTGAAGGTTATTTGAGGTCATAAATATGGTGTAGATTAACAACAGGGTGATAGCATCAGCACATGCCTGTGTGTAACATGCTCTCTCTGGGAAGCACCCTGCAGAAAGGAACACTTCCCATCTCGCAGTTTAGGAAATAAAAGCATCCACTGTACAGAGTAAATCAAAGCTGAAAAACATCACAAGGAATAGTGTTCACAAACCTAAAGTCCAAACAGCATTAAAACCATATCTAACTGGAAAATAAACAAAACCTATACATAAGGATGTTTATAGTTAGAAGAGCAGCAGCTTTCACTGATTTTGCCAAAATCCTCATAGCTTAAATTCACTTAGGAACAATTCAGCTGAAAATTAAATGTTCAAGATGTCTATTAATTCAAATTAAACCTCCACTGTATGACATGGCTATCTGTAAGCATGCACAAGAGGTGTGTGTGTGTGAGAGAGAGAGAAAAAGACACACACACACACACACACACACACACACGATGTGAGATGCTGAAGCCGCATTATTTTCATTCACTCGCTGAGGGGGCGTGGTTTAAATTCTGACAGGTGGAGACTATATTTGGAATTAAAATGAGACAGGGGTGTACATTTAATTTTTGGCCAAACTGCTCCTTTCAGAGATTATCATACGTCTATTTACTTCTTGCAAAAAGCTGTCTGATAAATTTCAGTCATTTTAAATGAGCTGAAGAACAAAAGTGCAAAAAACACACCGTGGTTTAGAATCAGTAACCCTACCCCCCCCCCATTTTTTTATATTTATTATATAGACATGAGCGTTTTACTGGGAAATACCCCACTCATATTTTTCATACAAACTACATCCGGGACATTGAGTAACATTAGTCAATAGGTCACTCGTGAGACCTTAGGCAACTCTTATAGACACAAAGATAGGTAACAGGTAACTCTTGAGGATAATCGATGAATTGTTTTGATAAATTTTCATACTTTTTTTTGTGGATGTGTCTATGATAAAAGCTAAAAATCACACGGTGGAGCAAAGATACAGAGTTTATCTTCTGGCGTTCAAAAATATTCGCCACTCGAAGATAAACTTCATATCTTCGTGCCACCGTGTAATATTTGTGTGTATTTTTTTATTAATTACACACACACACACACACCCACCCCACCCTTGGTCACATAACGGAATGCACAGCTCTATAGTATATAAGCTTTCCATTTCTAAATATTCTATCCTCATGTAAATGAGGTTCTGTAAATTTACACGATACACACCGACACCCACCCACACCCTCTCGTGCTCTGGAGTCTGCTGATCACCTCTCAGTGGTCCCTCCACTCACAAAGCTCAGATCATCTGGCATCAGCTGCTCTCCTAAAACACACAAACACACACTTTGTAAAAAAAAAAAAAATTTAAAATTAAATTTCACCACAACTGCATTCTGCAGCGTATTTAATATTTATTAAAAGGTGTTACATGGATGGAGAGGAAATTGTGTTTGTGCGTGTTTGATGGGATAAGAACCTGAGCAGGGCTGTGGGAGAACCTCTCCATCCTCCAGAACTCCAGCCTCGTCCTCGTTCTCATTCTCAGTATCACACTCCACCTCGCTGTCACTGCTCATACCTGGCAACAGGTGCATAGACGCCTTCTGATTCAGCAACCCTGATGTGTGAGCACACATTACACAAACACACACCATCAGTGCGATTCTGCATTAATTCTGGTGGACAGAAGGAAAAGAAACTATCCAAGTCATGTGATTTATGAAACACTTTTGATTGTAATGAGTACGTCTATCCACCTGAGGAGGATGGGCGCGACTACGCTACAGATGTGCGTGTGATAAAGATGCATCACCTTCTTCAGGGCGTGAGGAGGAAGATGGTGACTCTGTGAGACTCAGCAGTGACTGGTGAATGTCTCCGGAGCAGTCATGCTCAAAATCCAAAGATGTGTCAGTCAGCAGCGCAGCACTGAAACACAGCAAAGGAGGAACAGTGTGTGTGTCCATTCTGCAATAATCATATGTGTGAAGGTAACAGCTGTCTGGAGTACAATCACGTACTCATTTAATTCTCATTCTCTACAGAAGATGTAAAATTATATTACATAAATATCAATGTGTGTGTAACTAGTTTGAACAAAATAGTAGCATTTTCAGAGGCATACAATTTACACTAGAATACCCATAATGCACTGAAGCATGTGAGGACTTGATACCCCATGTACTGAACAGGTCGTGTGGTTTGGGACAGAATAGCAGCAGACTGCTCTAAAGTACTGGGTGTCATTTTATCCCGAGGAGGTGTGATAATCCTTACGTGCTGCAGGTGGTCCTGCGCTGTTTGGTGCCTGTAGGGGGTGCTGTACTCAGACCAGGCAGGTTAAAAGCATCGCTCACAGCAGCTCCGTACAGAGACTCGTCCGCTTTGGAGCGGTTCTCAGAGGAACCGGAGACAGATGGAGGGGAAGCATGCATATTCAGAGCCTTCATTGAACCTAAACGCAATAAAAATAACAAATCAAAAAGACCAGGAGTTGCACAAGGGTAGGGCACAACGGTGCTTTGTGACAAGGCCACTGGTTTTATACTGACTCTCTGCAGTGGAGGGTCCCTCTCTAGGGCACAGCGATGGTTCGAGAGCATCTCCTGCAGCTCCTCTCAGCTCTTTCTCACCAGTCTCACAACTCTGATGCAGAGAGGCTCCTCCCACTGCTCCTACCACTTCCTGCTTGGGAGAGGCAGCTTTTTTGCCACCTATTACACACACACACACACACACACACCATACTTCCAAATCATGCTAAAGTGTTTTAAAGTGTTAACAGAAGCAATCTCTCTAACAAATAACCATGTGGTTTATATCGTACCATGGCGGCTGTGTCTGTTCGTCCCTGGAGCTTTAAACAGCAGGTCCAGTTCTCGTGGTTTGCGTCTTGCTGCTGTTTCCAGGTCAGTTGAGGCATTGTGATCCAGAATGGAACACAGAGGGGTGACACGAGCATCAGGGATGCCTGTGCGGGCCTCCAGCTGCCCCTTCACATCCGCCATCTTGCTGCGAACCTCCGCCATCTGGGCCTTGAGTCGGGTCAGGACGGCCAAGTCTGGGGCAGAGCGGCGCACAGCCTGAGAACGACGCTCTCGCTCTTTACGGGCTGAAACCAAGGCCGCTGCACAAACAGATTATGGGTTTAGGGAATTAAATTAGAGCAACTAATTTAGAGTAAATAAATAAACCACATCGTTCCCAGTGTTTTAACGGACAATAATCACAGCATGCTCAGGTCAGCTGATGATTCGCCATCGCTTCAGGGATTTGGATTCACACACACACACACACACACACACACACACACACACACACACACACACAGTCTGTGCTGTAATTATGAGTGGGTTAGAGGAGCTTATTAAAAAAAAGCATTACCCTGGCTGGGGATCAGTGAGGCAGGCGGCCGGGGCTGGATTCCCCACAGAGACTCCACGTGGCTGTGCTCTTTCAGGTCCAGGAGCTGGATCAGGATGACCGGGTCAATCTCCAGCAGACTTGCCGTGGCTCCTGCTGCGCTCCTCCTTGAACCCCGGAGACCTGCACTGGAGCCTCCTGAGCAGCAGGGGGAGACACTCAGCTCAGTGTGGGCCACTTACAGTTTAAAGCTTGCATGTGAATAAATCAGTAACACCAATTAAACAGTTTTATAAAGTTGTAGGATAAATACATACTGAAAATTCTAATCATCCCAAATCACTGAACATACAAGCTACTCCTTCAGACTTTAGTCCACACCCCCTTCCCCAAGTCTGATACTAAATTGTGCTGAGGAATAAGGAAGAGATCACCTGTGGCTCCTATGACATCGTCAGGAATTTCTCCTTCCTCCAGGTCCAGATTTCCGCTGTACTCCACATCATTCTCTCCAGACCTGGTGGAAAAGAGTCTTCAGTACAGAAATATGAGCACAGCACAACACACGTGTCCATATCACAGCTAGAAATATTTGGTGAAGCCACCCAAACATCTTTTCATACTGCTGCTCATGCTGCGACACAGAGCAGCGTAACACTCTTGAGGAAAGTGCTATCCGTCCTCTTCCACATACATGACTTCACAGACTGATTTCGCTCTCTTGGCTGCCGGCTATGAAGGGCCGCTGCAGCGCTGGGATTCGAACTCGTGTGCTCTAGTTGATAAAGCGAACACATTTCTGCTGTGCATTTGAAACTACTCTCTCTATTCATGTTTAATTGTGTGTGTGTGTGGGACAAATGCAGAAATGTCATCTGCTAATACCAAGTTGGATGGCTAGGTTCTGACCTGCACACTTCATTCGGCTATGGTCAGGGTTGCAGTGGATCTGGAGTGTATCCCAGGAACACATTCACACCAAGGGACAATCTGGAGTCACCAATCCATCAACCGACATGTTTTTTGGAGGTGTGAGGAAACTGCAAAACCAGAACACGCCCACATGGACAACATGCTGTCCACAGAACCAATAAATCTTTTTCAAGATATAATCCACAGTCGAACACATGGTATATTCAAAAGGATTTTACAGTTTGTAGCAGAAATCTGGGTTCCTGCTCAAGAACGCGCTGTTGTGAATTTCCGTACCTACTGATATAACTGTGCTTTTATGAACCAAACTCCTAAGAGATTTTTTTTTTTTTAAAAACACACCCAAGTTATAATGAAGTCATGTCCTAAAACGGTACATTTATTTTTTCTCTCTCTCTCACACACACACACAAAACACAGTAGTGGCTCAAATGTGAACTTCTCCAGTGGGCGGCACAATGGTGTAGTGGTTAGCACTGTCGCCTCACAGCAAGAAGGTTCTGGGTTCGAGCCCAGCGGCCGACAAGGGCCTTTCTGTGTGGAGTTTGCAATTTCTCCCCGTGTCTGTGTGGGTTTCCTCCGGGTTCTCCAGTTTCCCCCCCATAGTCCAAAGACATGCAGGTTAGGTTAACTGGTGGCTCTAAAATTAGAGATGAAAGTGGAGCAAAGAAAAAAACCCTGAACTTTTGAAATGAAAGTCAAACTAAGATTTTTTTTTGGGGGGGGCACGCGCAACATCCCCCGAAAATATTTTAATAACATAACATGCAAAATCCTGCATTCTAGTGCATTTTAAAATTTGTTTTCACTAAAACAAGTTATAACTTTTAAGCCTTTTTCTTTCATGTACGGTACATTAATGACTAACGTCAAAAAATATCAAATTTAATTCCCCTAGTTAATGAGTAATTTTCAGGAGTGCATTTAGAAAACGCGGTGATTTTCCTGCTACACAGTTCATTACTTTGAAAAAAAAAATCAGACAGTTGAAGGTAAACTCAGCAAAATCCCAAAACAGTCCTGTTAAAAAGTAAAGGTCTGTTAGAGTTTCTAAAGCTTTCAGGTTTCAATGTTGGGGACATTGAGCCTCGTTTATCAATCTTTTAGTAGAGTTGTGCGTTTGCATAAGCTAAAGTGAACTAAACATTTCCAATTCATATTTACGCAAGTTGAAGCCAATTGTTTACATTAGTTCGTATTGTCTGTAAATTTAAACACACCAATGAATACCAAATTTCTCATATAAATCAGGGGCGTAGGGTGTGGGTGTGTGTGTGTCACACACTGACTGGCAGCCTGAGTACATTATGTAACAAAAAATAATTACCATTGCCAGTTTTAGGCAGCTTAGAAACTGGCTCTTCCATTATTGCTGTTTCTTCCACGTTTTCCTGATGTTGTGTTCTAGAAACGGCACTAAAACTTGGCTTCGAAACCACAAAATGCAACTTTGATGGGAAAAAATATATATAAATATATAATAATTTGCTTACCTCTCTTCACGTCGAAAGAAGGAGGAAAGTTTTGCTTGTTTTGACACGGCGAATTATTAACACAAGAGAAAATACTCGTAATTCGAAACTAAAAAGACTGCAGCTACACTGGCAGCTTGAACATGCTTTCCAGTGCGATTGTGTTGCGCTTGCGCAGAACGGTGTCAGTCCTGCACGTGCACCTGAAGGCACGCCTTGGGCGCGTGCATGCCTAACGAGCTCCGGCACGCGCGCCGTTAACAAAGAACACCTGTCTTTAATCAATGAACTATGTTTGGGCTATTTAAGGACTGCGCCCATGCAAGGACAATGCGAAGTATTATGCCGCGTCTAGGAACGCGAAAAATCCAAAAAATAAATTTCTCCATTCAGAAAACCGGAGATTTTCAAGAGTTTTGTCAAATATCCGGATTTCCGGGTATTTCATCATTAGCGGAAAAAATCCGGAGGAATTTTCATGAAAATCTAAAAATCCGGAATTCCGGGAAAATCCGGAACACTTTCATGACTATAAAATGACCGTAGGTGTGAATGTGAATGGTTGTTTGTCTCCTGGGATAGGATCCAGCTTGCCTGCGACCCTGTACAGGATAAGTGGCTACAGATAATGGATGGATGAACTTCTCCAGTGCTGTAGAGCTTCTGTCACTGGCATCTCATCTCCTGATCACTCCAGATGAACCCGAGGCCCTCAGTTCAGCAGTGCTGTGTTTAAACTAAACTAGCTATTTATATTTCAGTGGTAAAGCATACAATAGTTTGAGACCGGGGTCGTGACAGCATACAAGCTTCAGAAGAGAGAGAAGCATCTTTAACACGGCGCTGACACGAACAGTCCTGCAGCAAAATCAACTGGCCAAGAGTGAAGAGAAATGTGCGTGGGTGAGCGAAAGTGTGTGTTCATATGAGCATGACTGTAGCATTGTGTATGCGAGAGTGTGTGTTTCTGAGAGAGAGAGAGAGAGAGAGAGAGAGAGAGAGAGAATGAAGCATTTGGATGCAGGAGCTCTGATGACTCATTTGTCTCATCTGGTTTGAGAGTGCTTTGTGTGTGTGTGTGTGTGTGTGTGTGTCACTAGCTCACGGCAGGAGCACCACTGTGACATCTCACTACAAATACTCAAACAGTTTTCCAGCGCACGCGCGCACACACAGAAAGTGCTTTCAGCTCTCTGAGAGAAGCTGTGCTTTTATTAGACAAGAGCACAGAAGAGTTGAATTCTGGGTAAAGCTGCCCTTTCAGGCTGAATTAGTCCCGCCTACTCGCTCCTAAATGCCAGCACTCCAGCGCTGGCTCAACTGTCTGCATGTCTACAGCAGCAAATTAGCCACTTTAAACAGCAGCAAGTCACCGTGAATAAAGCCCAGCTCTATGTGCACGCACAATTTTACAGCTCACTCAGTTTTTCAGGCAAAGTTCTAGGTCGCTAGTTTCAGCCGTCACTGAGTAAGGTCAGCTCTCTCTCCCTCACTGCATTCAGTGATCAAGTTTAGGAATTAAGAGCTAGGGTTAGTTCTCTCACTCACTCATGAGAAATTCAGCTCTTGCTTACTATGTCCAGCTTTCTCTTGCTTACTATGTCCAGCTTTCTCTTGCTAAGGTCAGCTCTCACTCGCTGTCCCAGCTTTTGCTCACTAAGATCAGGTTTCTTTTGCTAGGTTCAGCTCACACTCACTCGGGCCAGCTTTCACTTGTTGGGATTAGATTTCGTTTACTGTCTCAATCAATCAATTTGTAGTACCATGAAGATTTGCAATTTTTTTTTTAGAATTACAATTATGATAACCACACTGGAAAGAAATACCAGATTCCTGGAGTCAGGAAGTGAGGAAACATTTGGTTACATGTTTATACAGAATTTATGTTTTGCAAATGAGGATTCACAGTGCTGCAAAATGTTGAGCTTTAGCTGTCACCCATCCTTCATCTTCTAGTGACACTGCTAGAGGATAGAATTTAAAAATAAATAAATAAATAAATAAATAAATAAGGACACCCCCCCCAAAAAAAAAGAAAGAAAGAAGCCAGCCAACAAGGTGAGAAAGAGAGAGAGAGAGAGAGAGAGAGTTATGAACACCTCACTCACATGTTCTCTTCATCAATGTCATTCTCCTCCGTGTTGCTGGTCGCCGTGGAGCTGCCTGACGTGCTGCTGCCATCCAGAGGGTTCACGTCCTCGTCTCCGGTCAGACAGTCAACCTCCAGGTCACCGTCAGACAGCTCCTAACGTCACACATACAGTTAGAGGAATCATAGGATTGGGGAAATAGGGTGCCAATACTTTAATTTTCAGCAACAGAGTACGCAAATTTGATCAGACATTAAGAAACAACAATCCCAAGGAGCCGTGCTTCTTTGTGGCTTATTCTCAAATATTGATCTCCACCATGCAGAAGGGCACGATATAGGGTGCAGAGTGGCTTTACATTATACCGTGCGTAGGGCACATACACAGTGAACTGACAGCCATTTGGGATTCAGCTCCAGTACATCACTTGACTTTAACGCAAGAATTTAGAATAGTGACTTTAAGTTACGAAAAAACACAGTAAATAAACAAACTCACTAAAAACAGAAGATAAATAAAGTCTGAAACATTAAACTGATATCTAAAACTGTGATGCTGCTCCTTACATATACCCAAAAATATTAACTGAAAGACCATACACAAAAAACCCGCACACCTTGTCCTGACACAATTAGAATTACTTTTCCCTCATCCACCTCATCTTTTCATGACTTTTTTTAGTTGATGTTGATAAGGAGAGGACGAGATGTCTTGCTGAGAGAGCTGCAGCTCCTCTCCTCCCGACAGAGATTAATTCCTTGCGTCACATGTGTCATTAGGTTTGATTTATCACCCGATCTGCAGTTGCTATTTTTGTGCATGGGACACGTTTATTGTCTCGTTTTGAACAGACTTCACACGACGTGTTCGGATGGAACGTCTGCAAGCTGGGTTTGCTGGAGCGACTGTCTTGGCTCTGAGTCACGGATTTGCCTGCATCATTTCTGACATGTTACAGAACTGAGAATTGAGGGGTCACTGACAAACGCAAATAATTATGTACAATGTCTAATCAAATCTAAATCAGCGCCATTTTGGTGCCTTAGTAGTAGCCACGTGATTTTAATAAAAGTCTGTTAAGGAATAAATGTCACTAAAAATCAGGAAGTAGGGCATGTCTGAAAGCCAAACACCAAAAAAAGCCGTTTTTGGACAGCACCCAGCCTTTAAAAGTAACTGCGTATATTAATAATATATAGATTTAGGCACTGCCTAAAAGCAGAGCTCCCATCTGTTTCTGTAATGTAGAATTTTCTTATATCAAAGCCAGCCTCTTTTGTTTTATTTCTTTACCGTTATGTTTCCTTATGTTGTACAAACATACACAGAAAGAGAATAGCTCTGGCCTGATGAGTAGTCAGGGCAGTGATTTTATTTACAAACTCGACTTCACCATTGCTGAGACAAGAATACAAAAACATATTGGAAAAATAATATACTGAAAACAAAATATGATGCAATGAATATGCTGCCCTGTACAAAAACCCAGGATAAAAACCCAGTGGGATTAAAAACTCTCGGGAACGTACTCCTCGTTCGAATGCAGCACACGTAGCTCCGAGGATTAGAGCTTTGACTTTGAAAAGACGATAGAGGTTTTGTTAAAAAAAAAAAAAAGTGCAATTGAGGAAATCTTTAAAACACTCAGCATCGGCAGGGCAATCCTATGGTGGCAGGCAGGTACGCACGCACGCGCATGACCGAAACCATCAGAAAACAACTCGATGGGTTACTCACTACTCAGCTCATGGTTTCCTGTGGTGGCAGGCACGCGTACACAGGACCGGAACCATCAGAAAACAACTCGATGGGTTTCTTTATGTATCCACACACTATGCCTATGGGGCTCCGCTCGCACAGGAGCTCCACTATCAGTGACTTCCTTCTTCCTATTAACAACTTCCATATATAAAGTCAAAAGCACGCCCAGATTTGCATTTCAGATTAACCTTCACTTCTGCCACTGAAACCCTTCTTACGTTAGAGTCATCGTGCTGCGTCTTTTCTTCTTCTTCCTCGTCTTCCTCCTCTTTCCTCTGGTCTCCATTCACCAGCAATGTGTCCTCCACTGTAGTGCTCTTCCCAGGACGGGAGTCTCGGCCTGATGGGGCGGCAACTGCAGTGGTGGGTGTGGCCGGGCACATGCGGTGATCCGGCGGGGACGAGCTCCGAGATTTCTGCCGCCGGAAAAGCTCAATGGCCAGCCTCTGATCCAAACACACACATTTAACAACAGACGCATGCACGAGGTGTGCAGTGTGTAGTGTGCGTCTTGCGCTCACCTCCTTCAGGTTGTTGATCTGTTGGACGTAGCTGGACTGCGCCGCCTCCAACTGGCTGATGTACCAGTACTGATCACGGCACTTCTGGAAGAAGGTGGGTGACCGCACCTGATACCTGCAGGATGTCAGAATACATACACTTTCACACAGGGCTCTTCATCGTAACCGAAAGAACAATATGCACTGAAGGTTTTAACACACACCTCAGGATGAGAGTGTCGGTCTGCATGTTGAGGTAACCCTCACTCGCGAGCAGATCCAGTCTGAAGAAGCGGTTATAGCCCCAGCACTCGCCCACCTCAAAGTCCGACGCGAATTCTCGGATGATGTTCTTGGTCGGGTCGTTGGAAGCCTGGTGCACCATCTCCACACGGTACTCGTACCTGCACACAGGTAAACTCCAGTTCAGCCCGACAGGCTAAATTTCACTGAGCTTAATTTACAGCTGTACAGCCATGCTGCAGCTCATTATTATTATTTTGAAGAAAAGCTCAAATTTAAATTTAGCGCTTGCTGAAGATTTCCTCTCAGAGTTATCCAAAGTGCCTGTGTTCTTAGTTATGGCCACAGATCAGCTAAACATCCTGTACAGAAAGTAGGTGATGAAAATAACTTTATTGAAACTTTAATTATTTACTTGGAGGTCTCGGGCAGGCCAGCAGACAGCTCCAGGAAAACGGAGAGGTAATTTCCCCGAACAACACCATTCCCGTCCTGAAACAAACACACACACATTCTTATTAAACCTTGAGCAGCTTGTCAAGATGCAGTGTGACAGTGGAAATGTGGACGAGTGTAAAAAGTGCTTACAGGGTAAACCTTCAGCCTCCAGCACAACCCTGACACCTGGAGAGGGGGGCTATACACAGGGTCCGCTCTCTGTCTCAGTGTACTGAACACACACACACACACACACACACACAAATCAAGTATGCAAACCTTCCTTTACTACAAATATATTAAATCCAGGAGTTTAAGTACCTGAAGTTTGCCAAAACAAAAGTGCTCGAGTCGTAAGCAGGAACCAGCTCACTGAGGAGAGACAGATAAGTAGGAAGGTTCTAGATTAACCACTTTATAATTAAAACACTGCAAACTTTAGATTTGTGTGGGAGGAATTTTAGAAATGTTATTGTCCATATAGCTCATTAAAGGGCTGATGACACGAACATGACTCTATGCAATTTCTTAAATAAACTATACAACATGGCAAACATGTTAGATTTCTGTTATAATTACGTGAAAAGAAGCTGTTGTTACGCGAATATCCAACTTTTAATTGCACAGCGCAAGAAAACTGGGTCCGTGGCTCGCGGCCATGTTGTGACGTCAGCGGAAGAACACGCTGCGGTTCACTGGCTGTTCTACTCTGGTTCTACTCAATGGAAATGGCGCATGAAAACGCCGGTGAACTCTCTAGTGCTAGCTCTTCCTCTTCTGGGAGTCTAGAATTGTGTTGATCTCTTCCGAATAGAATCTATGATAGCCTACCCTCTTTACCCTTTGCCTCTCGTTGCTAGGCGGCAGTTACATGAAAGCCGCAAGCTTTCACAAGCAAATACATGACTGATATCACGCCGACTTTATGATTACATTTATGATTATCATGTAGAATCTATAGCTCTACGTACCTTTATCTTATGTCGTTTCACAACACATGTTCTGACAGGAGGACTGTCTTTGGATCCGGCATAGCTACTAGTAGACCCCCTCCGGAATACTGGCAGTGTTGCCAGATTGGGAGGAATCCCGCCCAGTTGGGCGGTTTCAAGTGCATTTTGGTGGGTTTTGAACATATTTTGGGCTGGAAAACGTCAGCAGTATCTGTTGCCAGCTCAAAATATGTTCAAAACCCACCAAAATGCACTTGAAACCGCTCAACTGGGCGGGAAACCTCCCAATCTGGCAACACTGTGTAGGCACTGCTGATGGTAGTAACACACGTTTGTGATGAACTGAACACCCAAGAGATTCTTTTAAGCTGGGAAGGGTGTCAAAACAATCCAAATCGAAGTGTTCAGAGCACAGGACGGATGTTGGTGAGGGCTCCCACTTGTCACGAGTGCGCCTGACTTGCTTCACCCACTTTGCATGCAGCTCGGGATCTCTGGGAAACTTGAATAAACTTACCCCATCCTTGTAGGTTTTGGAGCAAAAGCCAGCAACACAACGCGAAGGCATAATAACTCATCTCATCTCATTATCTCTAGCCGCTTTATCCTTCTACAGGGTCGCAGGCAAGCTGGAGCCTATCCCAGCTGACTACGGGCGAAAGGCGGGGTACACCCTGGACAAGTCGCCAGGTCATCACAGGGCTGACACATAGACACAGACAACCATTCACACTCACATTCACACCTACGGTCAATTTAGAGTCACCAGTTAACCTAACCTGCATGTCTTTGGACTGTGGGGGGAAACCGGAGCACCCGGAGGAAACCCACACGGACACGGGGAGAACATGCAAACTCCACACAGAAAGGCCCTCGCCGGCCCCGGGGCTCGAACCCAGGACCTTCTTGCTGTGAGGCGACAGCGCTAACCACTACACCACCGTGCCGCCCCGGCATAATAACTAATATAATAATGTATAATAATAATAATAATAATAAATGACAAACTGAACACCTGTCACATCAGCAACAAACTGGTAAGTTAGGAGGAAGGTTCTTTCGCTGACGTCATATAGCTCCTCCTCCTCTTTCGTCTCCTGGGTGCTGCAGCCCCGTCAAATTTGCCCAGATAGCAGCGTTTTTTATCATAACTTGTAAAATAGGCGCCTTCGTGAATTAATATATGGATCATCGGGAATTACTTATGTTATAAAACATCGCCAAAGATGTCAAAAACGTGTCATCAGCACTTTAAAGTACTTGTGTCCAAGTCCAACACTTGTTAGTTATAGAAGGGGGGGAAAAAAACCCTACTGGAACACCTCAGATTTATTTGATTTATTCGTCACTTACTTAAATGACTCGATTACTCAAATGACTCATTAAATTAGAATTAAATCAGGGTGTCATACAAGACAACAGAGTCAAAACCTGACAGACAAAATGGCTGTCAAATGTTCAAACACTTCAAATCTGCTTCAGCGTCTCTGTAATCACCTTCCATTACACAAGTCAAACAAATACGTGACATTAAAAAATAAGAAGGGTGCAAGATTAAACAATACTTTCAGTTTTGACATTCAAGTTCTGTTGCTCTGTGTGCGTGTTACCTAGTGAAGTCAGGTGGTACAGGTGTGGTGACGAAGGATTGCATGGGCTTCCTGTGAACCTGCTGGAACATGAGCAGGATCTCTGGGCTCTTCAGGATCAGCTCACTCTTACTGCACGAGCGCAGCTGGAATATCATATACATAATATATTTGAGATAAATAAGTAAATGTAAGGCATTTTACACTTCCTTAACTGGAACTTTTGACTGTGGGAGCAAAAATATTAAATAAAACATGTTAAATAATGAGAGTTTATGAAACCTTCATGTAAAGCGTTCTATAAATCAGCCACTATGACTCCACCCACCTGATGCTCAACCTCCTGCAGCAGAGACTCGAGCAGCTCCGTCTCCTGTGTGAGGGACGTCTTCTGGCCTGTAACACACGCCCACACAGTTCAGATGGAAGGAACAGCTGAGCTGAGCATGTGCCTGCAATTAGAATTACCCATGAGTGTGATGAGTTTGTTCTTGAGCTGATTGTCCAGCCGCGCGATCATCATCTCTACAGCATTCCTGATCTCTCGCACCCGCTCATCTTTCGCTCCTCGCACCGCCTCCACATTCTTCTCCTGATCAACACACACACACACAGGTGAACCATTTCAAAAAAGTGACATTTAAAAAAAAATTTAAAAAAAAAAAAAAATCCCCGTCCACAGAGCTGTAAACATACAGGGAACTCTGATGCCCCCAAGTGGATATTTCATGTAATGGAGGTATTTTAAAAGTTAAATTGTTTCATATACAACAAAACTCGCAATATTATCAGCTAATTACATTTTTATTAACTTGTTCAAAAATTGTCCAAAAAACTGCATCTCCAGCCCACAGGTCACCCTACCACTTCCTGGACGAGACTGATGAGCTCCATGAGCCGGCGTCGGAGTTTGGCCACCTCCTCATTGACCTTGTTGACATGCTGCTCGTAAATCTCCGCCAGTGGCTTAAACGTGTGTCCTCCATGCTGGGGGGGAAGGGGTGGGGATTAAAAAAAAAAAAAAAGGAGTGTGTGCACTGATAATTATTTCTCACACAAACACACACCTGAGTCAGCATCGGAACTAATGAAAAATGGATATGAACTAACACTATACTGACTTGTGTATGCACCATCTTATCAACTCTCAGGTCTCAGCCAGGTCCCTCCAGAAGTTTTGACTTTTTTCAGTAAACGTACTACAATAAAGCTCTTCGTATTTGTACGATTTAGAGGTTTTCGCTAATTAAACAAGTGCTAAATAAACCATGATGCAATTTCTAATCTAAAACAAGTGCACCACTAGTTCAATATGCATGTAAAAAAGCACAGACTCTCTGATTGTGTACCATGCCTCCCCACAGTGCACACTGATGACAGATGCATTTCTTACAGGTCCAGCAGAACACACTCAGCTTCTCATGGTGATTTTCACATCTGTGTGATTTAAAAAAAAAAACACTCGTTGTCATACATTAACACAAACGTAGCTTACGAATAAAACCCAATATACATTGAATGCATTTCTGACATGTGCATAAACCCTGAGTTAATAGTAATTTGCTCAGAGGACAGTGCTATCCGTCCTCTTCCACATACATGAGCAAACAGTCACTGTGACTGACAGGGGAGATCGAGTATGCCCTTCCTACTCATGAGGCAAAGCCAATTATGCTTTTTCTGACTCCTGGTCACAGATGGCTGAGGCATCAAATCTGGATTCAAATCTCTCTCCAGAGATTTTTTCCCCATGAGCCTTAATCAGTGTTTTGCTGGCCATAAACACGTGCATCCCTAATAAATGCAATAACTCATGTTAACCTGTTTAATGTTAGTGAAAAAAATCAAATTGTTTAAGAAAGATTACCAAGGTGAGATGTGGGAGGGGGCGGAGCTTCCAGGGGTGTCAAAAAACCCACACAAACTGTCAATCATTCCAGATTCATGTCAATTAGCTCTTACATCGTGTTTTTATGAAGAGGGGAAAAAAAAGAAAACGCGTGATGGTCTGAATGTCATGAACGCACATATTAACTGTCCCACTGTCTTTTGTGATGTTTTTATTGATCGGCCACGTTTTTTCACACTGCTGTACACGTCAGTGTTGTAGCTTAGACAAAACATCTGGTGTAAACTCTGAGTAAGAGAAAAGTACTGACTTTAGCCATAACATTGCATTGTTGTGCGAGTGAGGTGTTCTGCTCACTTGTCTTTGTCGTTCTCTTCGTGTTTGGAAAGATTACACAGCTGGAGTGTGTCCAGCTGCTGTGTGACCTCCTCAGCCCAGCGACAGTTCACCAGCTCCCGCAGTTGTAACGGAGCCCTCAACACACACAACGAATTTATACATACAGTATAATTTACATCTCTTGACTTGACTGTAGTAAAATGATGCTGTGATCACATCTAAGTCCTAAAGGTTTAACCAGACATGATCCACATATGTATTGACTTCTTTGTTAAATGTTCCTACATAAAGCTATTCCTAAACCCAAAACCAACCTTAACATCAGTGATTGAATTTCAATCTGATCATGAAGTTTGTTTATTATAGAAAAAGTCAATTTCGTTCTATTAGGACCAGTCAAATGTCCTTATAAATCTCCAATTTTTCATGTATTCACTCTAAGGATATTTTGTTCTCATAAAATAAAATAAAATAAATCCACATTTCTTTTCTAACCTGGCAGTGTCTGCAACCATGACCAAAAGTTTGCTGAAATCCCTAACAAACAGCCTTTCATGATACACATCCTTTAAGTGAGTATTTAAAAAAAATCTCATTGCAACTGTTCTGGCTGATAATTTTATTTTGGCTCACAGAGTAACAATCACACACTGAGCATCAATGAATCTCACATGTTCATACAGACAGGAGGAGACACTTACCGGCAGTGTGGACACTGTGCTCTCTGCTCCGTCAGCCAGCGCTGCCACACACACACACACACACACACACACACACACACACACACACACACGGTGTCTATTTATTAATGCTGTATTCAGACATACTGATTGGTTGTAAAAACTGAATTAAGATTATCTGTAATTTAAAATAGCTTCCTCTTTTTTTTTTTTTTTTTAAATTTTGGACCTGTAAATCATTAGATGTGACAGGGACATTAAGAGGTTGCTGTGGTTCTCTTAACTTCCCGAGTTGAATCCGGTTTATTCGGGGGGGAATGAAATGCGGACGTGAAATTCTAAGAGAATTGATGTAAACATTAAAGGTGACATATTATACACCTTTTACACAAGTTAACACAATTCACTGAGGTCTTAATGAAATGTCTGTGACATGCTTTCATCAAAATACCACAAGGATAAAGCACCGCAGCACCTTCTCACCCTGAGAGAAGCCAATTTGAGTGCCTGTTCCTTTAAATGATAATGAGCCACTGCTCACCCCACCCCCCTCTTCCACTAGCCGAACATTCATTCACAAAAGGCAGTTCTCATGCGATGAGTGGAGATACTCAGATGAGGGAGCAGCATCATTCTAATGATCTCCCCTTGTGACATACTAAGAGGAGTCGAATCTGAATGATTTGCTGAAGCACAAGTTTTCCGAAACAGCCAGCACAAAAAAAAAAAAAAAAAAGACCTGACTGAAACTTATTTCAGAGTTGATGGGTTAGTAGAGACTCCAGATACCCAAATGTATGTGCACAAGCACTAAAAAAGTGAGTTTTCATAATATATCCTCTTTAAAACTGAAATCTTCAGTTTCACCACAGAGGGAGGTATCACAACTGCTTTCAGTCAAGTAACTGCCTGTGTATTGGAGTAGCTGTTGTGTATAGTGACTAAGTCAATAAATAAGTAAGTAAATAAATAAACAAACCAACTCCACGTTTCCTGTCACCATGTTTTACTCTGGCAAAAACACCAGTTTGATGCATTATCCAAAAATATGAGGCTCAGCATTATATAATATTAGAATCATAATTATATTGACACAAGATACCAACACTAAAGGCCAATTTATGCTGACAACCCAGTCCTCGCAGATGGCGTCGCAGATGGCGTCTGCGAAGCCCCCCCCCTTCGCAGACGCTCTGCGCGCACCTCCCAAAAACTGTGACCACCGCAGACAGCCTCGCAGACAGCGTCGCAGACAAGAGGGCTCCGATTGGTCCACTCTACATCCGCTGTACACGCACTTCTGCTTCCCTACTTTCCCGGTTTGGTTTGTTTTCACGACTGCCATTTTTTAAAAATATGAGCGAAGATGGAGCAGCACGAAGAGCGGTTGATCGAGGAAGTGAGGAAGTACGTACATCTATACGACTCCAGTTCTAGTCATTAGTAACCGGAGGATAAACACTCCACTAACCACACCCACCAACTACTCCTAGCGATTTCGCGCCCCCTTGCGTTGTGGCGGTGAATAACATCGCGCACGCCTATTACTCCCCGCTCAACGATAAATTACAACTGTCTGTGAAAAGCTATCTGCGAAAGCCTTGTCGCAAGAGCATGCAGAGGCCCTTACCCTTCAATGAATTCAGAGCAAGCTGGTCAAATACACTCAATCCGTTTAAAAAATAAATAAATAAATAAATAAATAAATAAAGATACACAATACAGCCAAAACCCTTGACCATCACACCCATATGTGCTTCATCCCAAAATTGTTGCCACAAAATTGTAGTGTATGCGTATACTTCAAAATTACAGCATTAGATTCCTTTCCCTGGAACTAAGGCCCTGTCCACACGGCAACGGATTCAGGTGATTCCGATACAATTGCTTATCGTTTAGGCCTGGCGTCCACACGGCACCAGGAAAGATCTGACAACATTGCCGTTGTGAAGTCATCTGGATGAGTAGAACGGATTTGTTTACGATGACGTCACAACCACATGACTGTGAGTGCTTCACGCCGGGTAGAAGTGTAACGAATATCACCAGGATATCACCAGGAAAAAGCCTTACAGAGCACTAGTGAGAGTGAAACACGAGCTTGGATATTATTATTATTATTATTATTATGTTCAGTGTTAGTTCACAGTAGTAATGCAAGAAGCAGAATAGTGACAGTAATAGTGAAGCAAAAACATGCAATTGTACAAACACTGCTGCAGCTCTACAGCAAAATATTCATTTATGAAATGGTCTGATTCTTAACACCAGTAGTGCCAATGATCTTCTCATTGCGATGCAAGTTGTCAACAAATCCTATAACTTGGTTCATGAAATGCGCTTACAAAATATTTTCACTGTGAATATTTATTGTGTAATGGTGCAAAGTGAGAGAGAGAGAGAGAGAGAGAGAGAGAGAGAGAGAGACTCTGCCCTTAGGCCAGAGTTAATCCCGCCAGCAAAAATAGGTATAAAAAAAAGGAGCGATCTCACCTCTTCAGATGTTGGTTTTAGTCCTACAATACATTCCTCAAAAAGGGCGTAGAGGAGCAAATTAATCCATCAACGTGTAGCATTCAATTTATTCCGGACCATAAAAGACGCCGCCTTCCGCGTAGAATCATACGTCATCCTCGCCGCCATATTGGATAGGTCAAAGCAGAGAATAAAGATTCATGCGCTGCCTTTAACTGTACCAACAGGTTTACCGTCCAAACGAGATCACATGGGATTACCTTTCACAGGTGAGAAACAACAAATTAATCCATCAACGTGTAGTATTCAATTTATTCCGGACCATTAAAGACGCCGCCTTCCGCGTAGAATCATACGTCATCCTCGCCGCCATATTGGATAGGTCAAAGCGGAGAATAAAGATTAGCTGCGTTTAACTGTACCAACAGGTTTGCCGTCCAAACGAGATCACATGGGATTACCTTTCACAGGTGAGACTGGAAAAATACTTTTCATTGTATTTGGTCATTATAATGTAATTTTACGAACAGATTTTCCTGACTTTGTGGCTAATATGAAGTCTCGCGCATAATAGTTTATGCGCATGCGTCCTTACTTCTTCTATTGTTCTGGTGTCTCCGAAGGGACCGTCTTACAGCGCCCCTAGAGGTGTGGCATGTGTATTGCATCGTTTTCAGCAAGCGTTGCGTTGCCATATGGACCCGATATTTTACTGATCGTTGCCCATTTGGACGCGATATATTTTTAAATAACATCTCGTTGCCGTTGTCGTGTGGATGTAGCCTTAGAGGCCCAAACCTGTTCCAGCACAACGATGCTGCTGTGCACAAAGTGATCTCCATGAAGACATGGCGTGTTAAGTTTGGAGCGAAAGAACTCCTACACAGAGTCCTGACTGAACTCAACCGCACTGAACACATTTGGAATGAACTGGAACACCGACTGCACCCCAGACCTCTTCGACCGACATCACTACTGCTCTTGGAGCTGAACAAACATAAATCCCCACACCCATGCCCCAAAACTGAGTGGAACCTCAGGAAAGGAATGACTGGGTTAAATGCTCAGGCATGCTGAGGTGCAGTCTAATAAATAAACAAACAAAACAGGGAAGGCTCGATTTCTGGAGCAATACAGAGATTAGCATTTTTACTCTGTTGCATTGATCCTGTGCTCAACAGAGGCTTGATCATTAGCCAGAGTAGCTCAAAGAGAGAGAGAGAGTGTGTGTGTGTGTTCACCCGTATACAGCTGAAGCAGCAGAGTTTGGAGCAGTGGGGGCAGAGACGAGCATCTCGCAGCTTCTCCATACAAATGAAGCAGCGAAACACCTCCGCTATACTCTGCACCACAAAGAACAAAAAGCATTCAATACACACACACATTTACACTCGATATCTACAGGTAAACACTTACACAATACACCAACCATGACACACACGTACACAAGCTTATTTATGTCTGAATCAATATTAAAAATTCCCACTGGCATACCTCAACACTCTGCTCGTCCATGTCGGCCAGCTTTTCCTCCTACAATCCAAAATGATCAGAATGTGTATTAAAAAAAAGGAAACCAGGAGCTGATTTCATAAAAGGACAGACAGAAACACACAATGTGCATGTTGAAACTCAGCCACTGCTATAAAAAAAAAATGTTTAAATAGAAATCTACACTTTTGTAATGTTATAATGTCCAAAACCGAAATATATACCTGTCTTAAAAAAAAAAACACACAACCCTAAACACCATATAATCAGAATGAGGTCAAGTCCTTTAAGTCAGTTTTGTTAGCAGCCATGTGGGTATTGAATCCATCTTTCCTGATCTTGTCTCGTTTTAATTCTTGCATTGATTTTTTTTTCCATTAATTTGTCCCCCCACCCCCAATTAATTTTACAGGTATATTTTTCCAGGGTTTTTTTTTTTTTTGTCATGCGAGAATGAATGAAATGATGAATTTAATTATGGTATCTGATTGCTAGAAAATACTTCAAACATGCAGTATCATACACATTTTTTTAAGACACATAATTTATAAGGATTCAATAATGCAGGTTTCAGCTAGCAGCCTCCACCTAGGACTTGACTCGCTCTATTCGTTTACATATCTTTCTAGAACAACTTAACAGTTTAAACAATTTCACACCAAAACGAATTTAAATATGTCAGTACAGAAACAGTTTAAACCCCTGATGAATAAATATCACGGTTTATTTATCTAGCTTGTTACCTGGTGTTATTTTTCTTTCCCCCTCGTTTTCCGACAAATACTCAGCACAGAGATTCTGTCCAATCAGCGCTCAGATCATGAATGACATTAAAACCATTATCCAATCGTAACAGGAATAGCGAGGTGCTGTTGGCCAATTCTCTGCAAGGAGGCGGGATCTTCCAGAAGCCCACTGAGGAAAAATAATGCTAACGGTTAGCACGGTAAAATTATAGTAGCTAGTAAGGTTAGCTAGCGTGCTAGCTTCACAAAGCTAACATTAGCCACCTATTACACTTTACCCCACAATGTAGCTCTCGTCGAATATCTACATGAAATTACACCAACTGAAAAAATATATATATGTGTGTGTGTGTGTGTACAAACTTCGTTTACCACTCTGTAGCTAATGCAGATATATGCTAAGCTAAGCGTCCAAATGGAGCTCGCGCTGTCAATGTATGTCGCCATGGGAAACCGATTCAACCAATCGAAGTGCTCTATTAGAATTCACATCCCCCAATCAGAGGTGTGTTTGTGACTCAGAGGCGGGGTTTTATGAAACCTCATGAATCCTGCCTGTGGATCTGCATTGCGTTACAAAACCCATTAAAAATACCAATAGATATATTTGCATTCGTTATTTTAGTATATAAGTATAATTGTTTTTGCCAGAAAAGTGGAACATGACCAAACCAAAGACAACAACACGTCAAAACATAGGCTTTAGGATTTATACTTATACATGAATCAGTGTTTCCTGATGCTCAGTGATTTCAGGACTGTTCATGTTGGCATTATTTTGGCTTTAACAGTTAATTCAAGTCATTGTATTATTAGAAAACCTTTCATGAAGGTCAAATGAAGGAGTGTAAGAGGAAAAAGTGCAAATTTGGGTCTAATACTGTCTCTCATCCCCATTTATGTGCTGCCTCTCTCTGTCTCTCTTCAGTGCAATATGAGAAAAGTGCCATTAATTTCACTTCACTATGTTCTAGTCTCATAAGAAGGTGTGACCCATATTCTAAAGTGAGAACGCCTGGAGACCAGACGCAGCACACATCTGGGACGACGCTCGGTATCGCAGGATTGAGCAAAATTCTCAGCTGAACTGTTTTAGCCAATCCCTAATGATTTTATAGAAATAAAAGCTCTGAAGTCAGGTTACAGAAGCTGAGCATGAAGAGGTGGCTCCTGAAATGAGGTTAAGCATGTTAGTATACCTTTAAAGGGGAAAAAAATAGGTTTCATCTCCAACCTTAAAGGTTTTTTTGGTTTGTCCATAAAAGAGTGTTTCCCTTTCAGATGGACACCAATCTCTCCAAATAAACTCAGGGGTGTGATAAGTGCTTCACAGGGACAAGGACAAGAAGGTAAAAGGTGCTGAAATCCAAACACTGGATGATGAAACAGTATATTTATCCAAACCAATCTTAAACAGCAGTATTTTCAGAGAAAATAGTACACTACAAAGTGAACAGGTTGGGGTTTCAGATTTACAACTGCTTGCACTTTCTTTTAGATTTTAGGGAGAAAAAAAATCTCAGACACTGCTGAAAATTTTACATATTTACATTCATTTTTTTATTATGATTATAAGTTACAGAAAAGCGACACATCTCAGTCAGTTATCTGTACTTGATAAATAAAATCAGTATAAATTATAATCTCGCAGCACAGCGCCTTGATCACAATTTAAGTTAGTGTGTTTGTGTAGATGAATGAAATGTGTAAAAACTGATACAAAGAAAAATGAAAAACAGCTGAAAGTGACAGCAGACAGGATGATATTAAGCTCTAAAACAGCCAACGTTAAGTGTTTTACACGAATCACACTCACTGCATTTCCTCCTCAAGAAATCTAAGTGCTGAAGTCTGTGGTTTTTGAGTGTTAATATTCACATCATAAATATATCACCTCTCACAATAAGTGGCAAGTTCACCACCTTTTATGGATCAATTCATTTTTTTAGATATATATTTGGGGATTATGCAAATCAGCTAGTGACAAATCCAAACAATTATCTCTGAGGTTAATCGCTATGCATCACACCTGAGCTTTAATCTTGGTTTACGGTGTACACGTCCAATTCTACCTTTTTAATTTGTCCATTAAAAACAAACTCTGACTAGAAACCTGAACAAATGATTATCGGCACAATGTCACTCCACTGTACACTATATTAATATGAAGAGGAAAAAATTAAGACTATTTAAATTAACATTTTTACAATGTACCGTAAGCAGGCCAGATCTGAAGCTAATTTCAAGCAAATGCCCTTTAAAGTAATCAACATTAATGCAGTGTGTGTGTGTGTGTGTGTGTGTGTGTGTATGAAATCACCTGTAGAGTAGCTTAAACGTAGTTTGATACTAAAGTAGACAAGTATTTTACTTCACCTCCACAATTCAATCATTGGGCCATGTTAAGAGCCTATTCATAAATAATTCATCAGATGAACTTTCGATGAGGACGAGAAGTCAGACATAACTGTTTATAAGGATTAAATAATATGTAGTAATGCACTAATAATCCAATACGCACTATGTAGTGGTTTACGGTGCTTGTAGTACAGCACCCAGGTATTAACAGTGCACCAGGTCTCACTAAGTTTCTCATATGATGGTGGGTTTTATTCCTTGCAGTTATGTTCTTTCTGGTGGAATCGAGTGTGTTCCTGTGAAAGATCCACTCTAACACACACACACACACACACACACACACACACACACACACACACACACACACACACACTTCCCCTTACGAGTGAACACTTGCTGCAAATCATCAAGAGTCAGTTTGGGTAGAAATCACCATGAGAAATTATCAGTGAGCTGAAATGATGACAGAAACTAAATGTGATGAAACACGAAATTAACTGGTGGCTAAACGGGTTGGGTTGTGTTTCAATAAACACTAGGCCCATATTTGGCAGCACCAAATGCTCTAAATGACACCAATTGGAGCCTGTAGAGGGAAATGACAAAAGCACAGCATTGAAATGCATGCTGATAAACTCGCGTCCTTCATGTCAGTGCTTACTAAAAGCTCAGGAGGAAAAAAAAGTCTGTAAATCTTTGAAATGTACCTTGAGTCTCCTGAGTGAAGCGCACCTTAGGATTCCTGACATTGTAAGAGTTGCAAACACAGAAAGAGCATCATCATCATCATCTCTTAAATGATTAATTACTCTACAACCCAGAACTGTAATGTCGTGCCTTTCTCAGGTTTGATTTCAACTTCTGCAGAAGTGCCCATGAAACAGTGCGCCACACTGCCCCCTAGTGCATACATGTCTATATTATGATACATTGTGCATGTGTGTGGACACACAACACTGCCCATGGTTACAGATTCTCACTTGTCTCACACACACACACACACACACACACACACACACACACCTCAATAAACATTCTGATTTAAAACTCAGTCACAAGTTCTGAAAAACCTGCTTTCGTAAGTGAAGGTTCTCAGTTACTACTGTAGTTTAAATACAAAGCAGGGCTGATCTGAAAGCTACTGGACTCTGATTCACACTGATTCACTCCTACTCACTCAGATCGACAGATTCACAATGACTCACACCAACTCTCACACACTGATTCACAGTGACTTACAATTACTACCTTTGACTCACTCTGACTCATTGTCTCTCACTGACTCACACCGACTCATTCTGACTCACCCAGACTCACTCTAACTCTCACTGACTCATTCTGACTCACATTCTAACAATGACTCACTCTGATTCATTCTGTCTCTCAATCACTCACCCTGACTCACACTAATTCACTCAGATTCACACGGACTCACTCTGATTCACACTGACTCATTTTGTCTCACTCAGATTCACACTGACTCACTCACACACTCTGACCCCTTCAATTTCATCAGCAGTTCTAATCGGCGAACACTTGAGGCTGCAGGGGCGGGGGCAGCCTGTCGTTCTCCTCGTTCTCAGAGTCGATGGCATGTGCCACGTGCCTTTTGATCTCCAGTGGGTATTTGTCAAGGATGTCCTGCACCTCACGGGCCACGCGTTCCTGCCAGCACTGGAGCTCGGCCTGCAGACCCTGCGCCTCCTCCAGAACCTGCTGCTGACGTTCCTGCAGAGCCGAGAGCAGCTCCAGTGGCCACAGGGACGACGACTCGGATCTCACACGTGGGGAAGCATCACCAGATCCACCACCACTGCCGCCGCACATGTAACGCTCAAAATCCTCCACACTCAGGTTAAGGGAATGAGCGTCCAGCTTCTCGATAAACGCCACTGCACAACACTGCAGGAACAATGTGAGGGGCGGAGTTACATAAACAGCAATTACGATTTCAGAGATAATTTCTTCATTGTTCTATCAATGAGTCATGTCATTAGATAAACACAGATGAGTTGAATAGGAGGAGCTTTGGGAAGTGACGTGCACGCGTGTGTGCATGCACGTGTGCGCGCGCACATATTGCTGTTGTTTTCTATTTATAATGTTTTCAGCATTCTGTGAATTTCTTTTGTTTATTTAAGTTTCAGAAACTAAAAGTATTGGCACCGCTTCCATTTCTCACTCTAAAATTACTCTGGTTGATTTTATGCAGCACATGAAATTTCTTCAAGGAAATCCATTTAAAAATGAATTTATTTCTTTTTAACATAAAATATCACAACACAGTTGGTCTGAGGAGTTTATCTGATGACACTGTGACTAATATGCATGATGTTGAAATGTCTGTGAAAAGGTTTTACAAGATAAATGAAGCATTTTTTTAGAGGAATGGAACAGTGATAAAGTCACTGTGCTGTGGTGTGTGTGCTGCAATTTAAACATGATGAGGGTGTGTATCATTTTAAACACCCCCCCCAAAGTCCTCACCAGGTTGGTGAAATAGTACCCGTCCTCTCCGCTCATCAGGCGGCTCGGGTTGCAGAAGCGTGTGATGTACTGGATGTTGGACTGCAGGCGGGGTGGGTTGGCCTTCAGCACAATGTAAATGAGCGTTGGGAGGAAATCGTCGGCCGATGCCGGCTCTTTCTTCGTCACCTTGATGGCGTTGAAGATGTGTTTGCTACAGCTGGTGATGCAGGCCAGCTTGTCTCTCGGCACACGCTTTGAGTCCATCTCGATTATATCTACAGCAAAGATATTAGAAGTGAAAAAAAAAGATCTGTTTTTTGCAACAAAAGCACAAAATTCTCTGTTTGTCAGGAACAAATGGACAAAAAAAGTCCCTCATGGGGACTTTTCATGACATAGAATAAGAATATAGAAACATTCATAATATAGAAATGTTTAACAGTTATTCCACGAAATCGAGTCGTACATGAGCTGATAGTGGACGAGGTGCGTAGCACCGAGTTGTCTATAAGCCATGTACGATGAGATTGAGTGGAATAACTGTTTTATTCTATCCACATTCACTGGATTTTGAGAAACAGAGCATTATTTTTATTTTTTTGCAAATTCAATAAACAAAAACTTTATACAAAATGTCAGACAAAATAATTTCCACTTAGAGTGTAAACAAACCGGCAAAATGACAGTAGCAAGTTGTGAAAAATACTATAATAAAATTCTTGAAAAATTTAAAATATTTATGTTCGTACCATCAAATACTTTTATTCCATATTTTATTACTTTTTTGTATTTTTGCCGTTTTGTTTTCAAGTAGAGTTTTTATTTCATCCTCAGTTGGTTCAGCAGCACTTTCCACCATTTTGTTTTTCTCTACTCACGGTATATGAGCTGATATCCTAGTAATAGAGTAGCCAATCAGAGCGCACAATTGCTCTTATCCAGTGAATGTGGATAGAACAATTTTTATTAGAAATAAGACAGGCAGGGTGAGTAGTAATGCATTAAACACATGATTAATATGAGTAATACTTTTAATAAATAATTTATTTCCCTGGCATACAGTTTTTTTTATTGTAAATATTTTTATAGTATTTTGTGATATGTACATAATGCCTCGGTCACAACCGGCCGTACGTGCTCCTATGGCTGGTCTACATGCAAAAAACACAAAAAACGCACGGAGGGCGTGCATGTGACGTGCTGATTTTCAAGCCGTAGACTGGCCGCAGAGGTTCTTTGTCATGTCAAACAAACTCTACGGGCGCTTACATTTTTTTCAGGTTGCAAGACAAACTTACGGCCAACGTGCATCTTTCTCCATGAACAAAAAAAAAAACACAGCGATTTGGGAAATGCCAAAAAATCGCACGGCCAAAAAAATCGTACGTCCGGTTGTGACCTAGGCTTTATAAAATATATATATATATATATATTTATTTTTTGTATTGTAATACTATTACTCCAAATAAAAAAAAAATAATAATAGTAGTAATATTGTAACAAAATAATAATTACATTTACTCTTATTTAATTATTATAATTACATAATACTAATTAAAATATGTAACAAATATATGACAGTTAATTAATTAATACCAACAATAATAATAATAATAATAATAACCTGTAATGGCCTTCACTACACTATCAGCTGCTTCTGGAATTTCTTCATCCACAGGAACACACAGCATCTGGATGGTCACCCAGTGTAGCGCCCTGAAAACCAATCATCATCATCATCATCATCATCAGAATCCAGAGAACTTTCCTGATGTATATATTAGATTGAGATCACTGACTCTGAATAGGAAGTGTGTATTCACTGTTTTTGGAAGAGCGTTTGAGAAAAAGTGAATCGCACTGATCTTGGCTGTGTGATGTAAATGCAGGACTGCGCGAGACGCTGCTCTCACCGGATCCTGTGCTGCGTAGTCAGATCTTTCTTCTCATCATCAGTGGTCTCAGGACAGAAGACACTCTTATAGAGGCGCGTCATGATGTACTTCTCCACCTGGTCCATCACTCGCTCTACCTTCTCAGAGGAACCTAAAAAGGAGATCATCACACACACACACGTTACACACACACACACACACACACATTACACACTCTGTTCTGGGAATTTTCCAGGTCTTCTGTGAACTTCCTGTGTAATTGTTTACCTTTAAAGTGAGTGAGGAGACGGTCAGACATGTTCTGGTAGAAATCCTGCACGCACTCAGAGAGCTCATCAGCACCAAGGTCCTGAAACATCAACAGCACACACACATCATGGACAGGTTTGTCTTTTTTTTTTTTTTCCTTGACAAGCAGCATGCTAAACTGGGGGCAAAAAGCTTCTAATTCCATTATTCAATCATTTTCATTCTACAGTTTCATGCACTCTAATGGCTTTTATGTTTATCTCTCTGATTTGTAGCCAGCCAGGTTGATCAGGAAATTACCAAGAAATTACAAGGAAATTGTCAGGAAACTACTATGAAATTACAAGATAATTAGTATGAAATTACAGGGGCATAACCAGGAAATTATTAGGAAATTACCAGGATCCTGCCAGGACATAACTAATACTAAGCTATTGCCAGGAAATTACTAGGAATTTCCCAGGATAAAAGGTAACATTGGTGGCTAACGTTCAGCATACACACACCTTTTTATTCCCCATGCTCTCCACAAAGGCTCGGCTCTGTTTGTGAATTTCGCGTCCAGGTTTCAGACTCTTCAGGAAATCCATAAACTCCCTCGACACCTGATCTGTCTCCATACTCGACTGACGCACAAACGATGGACTGTGGGACTTCGACTCATGACTGTCTGGGACACAAACACACACACTTTAAAGAGGGCCACAGGTTGGTGTGTTTGACTTTGACCCTGAAAACTAAGATTACTTCAAAAAGATTCACAATCTCAAAATCTACTGCAGCAAATTAACCTAAAGTAGAAACATATGTGACATATATTACATACACATACGTAATAACACCCCCACCGAACTCTACTTATTTTTATATTTTTTCTCAGATTCTATTATTATTATCATCATTATATCACACACCCACCTCTGAGTCTGGAAACCAGAGCTGTCCATCAAAAACATGATGATGGGAAACAAAGACACAAACGAATGGAATGACACGTTATTACACAATTACACATGCACACACACACACACACACACACATGCACACACAGCTGAGGGAGTAAAGAGGCTGATGGTCAGCAGCTAAAAGCGCAACCTGCATCTACTCTCACCATTTTATTTGATTTTTTCATGATTAACGGCTGAAATCAAAGTGGCGGTTTCATCATTTGTGTTTCTCTCATTAACGTCCTGCTGGGTCTCAGACTGTGCATCATGCTTTTTATAGTATTTATAGCATCTCTATAGTTTTAGCTGCTGTGCATCACATAATCCATCTTTAAGGAAGAAGTACAGTTGTGAATCCAGCCATTTTTATACACTCCACACAGGAAGTCAGGAGACATGGCACTTCCTCTCAGTTTGCCAAAATCACTGAAAGGAGGGCAACAGAATCACGTGCACCGAAATCAACAGTTTGAAGTTCCTGCTGCGTGTGGTGATTTTGGGAAAGCGAGAGAGTCGTGTTAAGTGAAGAGCACTCAGGTGGGTTGTCTAAATGAAGGGGGCGTGGCCACGGCCTCTCCGGTTACCTTCAGTTGGAGAGCCGATCTCCCATGGGTGTGTAAAAATACCCTTCAGATCTCGCAGCAGCGTCTCGCCGTGACGCTCCCTCCTGCCCTGCACCTTCTCTCCTCTCTCTCTCTCACTCTCTTTCTCTCTCTGCTCATCCTTCTCTTTCTCTGAGGGACACCAGGGCATGCCCAGAGTAAGCATGCCCAGAAGAAAGGGGGCAGGGCAAAGGGAGAAGCAATGAGAATGAACAAAAGAGAGAAGGGAAAGGGAACAAACAAAAAGAAAGAGGGAGAAAAGAGCATAGGAAGAGAGGAGGTACAGAGAGAAAGGAGAGAGATGGGAGGATGAAGGATGGGGGAGAGAGAGATGGGAGGATGAAGGATGGAGGGGAGAGAGAGAGAGATGGGAGGATGAAGGATGGAGAGAGAGAGAGATGGGAGGATGAAGGATGGAGAGAGAGAGAGATGGGAGGATGAAGGATGGAGAGAGAGAGAGATGGGAGGATGAAGGATGGAGAGAGAGAGAGATGGGAGGATGAAGGATGGAGAGAGAGAGAGAGAGAGATGGGAGGATGAAGGATGGAGAGAGAGAGAAGATGAAGGATAGATAGATAGAGAGAGAGATGGGAAGATGAAGGACAGAGAGAGAGAGAGAGAAAGACAGCGAGAGAGATGGGAGGATGAAGGATGGAGAGAGAGAGAGACAGACAGAGAGAGACAGGAAGATGAAGAATGGAGAGAGAGCAATAGATGGATAGAGGACAGAGCAAGAGATAGAGAGAAAGAAACAGGAGGATGGAGAGATAGAGAGAAAGAAATGGGAGGATGGAGAGAGTGTGCAGGTGATGTGATGTTGGACATTAAAACAAAAACAAAAAAATGAATAAAACTAAATAAAGACTCAGTAAAACAACAGACAGAAATAATAACAGATGAAATGAAAATGATGAAAAGAAAAAAGATGAAGAGTCTCTGCATCATTTCACACCTCCATTATCAAACTTTAAATCATTTCAAAACAAAACTATGTGATGAGAAGAGGAAGTGATACGTGAATGGGGCGGGGCACAAAGTGAGGAAATGCCCGTCTCACTCTCATGCACACATCTAATTTACATATTCTACATTTTTCACTGCTATTATTCAGCCTGATTCTTCTTTATTACTTTATTTTATTTACTTAGTTTACTTTGTGTTTTGACTTATTTTATCTCATTATTTATTTTATTTGCTTACTTTTAAGGATTGTATCGCATCCTGTATCTTTTCATAAAAGGAATAAAACAGAAATTAAAGGTTCGTACTGAAACAATATTTACATCAGAAAATTTTTAAATAATATGTTGTGATTATTTTTAAAATCACAATAAATCAGAAACTGTAATAAAAGAAGCAAATTATTACGATATGAACATATTATAATTTTATACTTTTTTTATTTCCCGGTACACTTTCATACTTGCTTTCATTAGTTTTTAATTATATTTTTAATTATTCAACTAAATTGTTCTTATTTCCTGAAAATGCTGCAACACTTAAATTTCTCACTACAGATCGATAATTTATTTTATTTTCGTTGTTTAATCAGCACACGTCCACTCCTGTGTGCTAAACATCTCCTAAAGGGACGCAAACTCATCTGCAGTTCTTCTAAAATAAAGCAAACAACTCAAGCAGACAACAATCATGAGAGCAAACACACATTTAAAAAACAGACAGACAGGCAGACAGACAGACAGGCAGACAGACATGTCCGTATCACTCACGGCCCCTCCTGCAGTTGTGCTGCTCGAGTGCGTGCCAGTGTTTGTACCTTTCTTGTTGCTGCTGCGTGATGACGGACTGAAGAACTTCTTCACTGTGGTCACTTTGCGTGTTTTCTCGTTGGTCTTTTTCTCCTCAAACTTGGAGAAAGGAGTGAGAGAGGGCTGAGACTGAGAGCCATGACTGCTGGCATATGCTGCATCCTCCTCCCTCTGTAACCTGAAATGGGGAAAAATAACTCTGTGCTCAGGGTTTAACAGGATAAACACGATCACATACTAAACCCTGCAGTGTGTGTGTGTGTGTGTGTGTGTGTGTGTGTGTGTGTGTGTGTGTGTGTGAAGACAGATGCGTAACAGTCAAGTCAAGTTTATTTGTATAGCGCTTTTAACAACAGACATTGTCGCAATGCAGCTTTCTAGAGAATTAAAGACTTTAAACATGAGCTAATTTTATCCCTAATTTATCCCCAGTGAGCAAGCCTGTAGTGTCGGTGTTGAGGAAAAACTCCCTCAGACGACATGAGGAAGAAACCTTGAGAGGAACCAGACTCAAAGGGGAACCCATCCTCATCTGGGTGATAACAGATAGCGTGATTATGAATAACTCGCTTCTATAACTGTGTCCTATAGAGTCACAAAGTATAACTGTGTAACCAGGAAATTCATTATAGTTTTAACAAGAAGAACAGGAAGACCGAACTGACGGATAAATGGATACAGTGACACTTCATTTTTCCCAATTTTACCCAAATTAATTTTGCATGAACAAACCAAAAATTTCCAAATGCTTCGTAAAATTCCCGAGAATCAATTTTTACAGGAAGTGACATTCTGACGTTCCTGCAGTTCAACTCTGACACCTCCTGTGTGTGTCCAAAGTGCCCTTTTATTAAAATGTAAGTCTTATTTAAACCACACAAATGTATGAATGTGGCAAAAATTATACTCCAGACCGGATACATTCTGGCTCACACCATTTCTTATCAGACTCTTAAAAAAGTGGAACAGGCCACGCCCACAAACAGCAGCAGCTTCAACACACAGGCATGAGATAAATGAGAAGGGACAGTAGCAACCTCCTGAGAGATCAGAAAGCGCTAACGAGAGGATTAGAGATGGAAATGTCAAAATATGAGGACTATTTGTTATGGACATAGATTTCAGTTTTATTTGAGGATTTCTCACACAATAAAGTTATCGCTAATAGGCCTGATGGAATGATTTACTCAAAGTTTAATCCCACTCACTTCTCAGCAAGTTCCCAGTCCTCCTGGATCTGTTTCTGTCGTGCACGCTGGTACTCCTCCCTCCAGCACTTCGAGCACAGCCCCTGCCATGCCGCGTTACCATAGTAACCACATCCCTTCTTACACAGCAATTCAGATTGATCCACATGGATCCCTCGCCGTTCTGACCGCTGACTCATCACGTCTACAATACACAGGAGTAAACACAATGAGTGCACGGTAAAGGCGGACATCAGGAAAAAGATCTTTCAACGAAGAATGAGCTTTTTTTTTCTTTTTTACTTTCATGCGGACGAGAGCAGGCAAACTGCATAATTGCATGAGTGAATGACAGAGACGAATAAAAACAACAACAACAACAACACACACACCCGTGACCCGTGCATACCTCTAACACTGAATTCCTGAAAAGTTCCAGAACATTTTCTTTAAACTTCACAGGCTTTCTAGTTACAAGCTGGTACACAGAATAAAGACAACTAGACAGGGACACTCTAACGAGTGCAAACCCCGCCTTTTCCCTTTTAAAATACATTGGGCGAAAATTTCGAAGTTCTGCCATGACCTTGACCTTTGACCTCCAAAATTTAATGGTTTCCTTCCTGGGTGATTGGCAACACATGTACAAAATTTGGTCCAAATTGATCCATTGGTTCTTGAGATATCTTGCAGACACACAGACAGACAGACAGACACACACACACACAGACTGACGCAGGTGAAAATAATAACCCCTCCGACTACTGTCGGCGGGGTTAACAAAGCTTTATACAAGTCTGTACTTTTTCCTAAATATGTGCTGAGTAAGACTGCACAAAAATCCCAGAGCAGGATCCGCAAAGCTGCAAAATGGCTTTAATGACATGATCACAGGATGAAAATGAGGAAGGAAAGTCATTAGAGAACTGGAGAAGTAGAGGAGTCTTCATGGTGTGGTGCAAATCACACAGCTTTTCGCTTGAACACTGTGATTGTGAGAGTCTGGAAGCGAAATAGCCCTCGGTTTCAGATTAAACTTGATCCGTCTGTCTCCGTTCTAGCCTGTAGAGCATCTCATGTAGGATGTTCGGAATACAGCTCAACTCATATCTCCGTGCAAATCCTTGCACTCTAGTGTTCATTAATTGTGACTGCATTTGAGATGTTTTTACATATTTTAGTGTTTAATCTGCTTCAGTTTATCCACACGAAGCTTCATGTATCAGGAAAACATAGTAAAATATAAAATGCAGAACAGATACTAGAGTAAAAATAAACTGACTCAGATTAATATTATCAGTTTATCTGTTTTAGTCTTCAGTTTGCTGTCACAAGAGGAAGCTTCTTGCAATCCCAAGATGTGCCTCGGTGCGTTAGTGCGCATCTTGTTTTTTTTTAATTATTCTATTTTTATAACTACTTTTGTCTTTTTTATTCTTTCAAGCATCAACCACCAAAGCAAATTCCTTGTACCTATGTGTGAACAGACTTGGCAATAAACTGGATTCTGACTCCGATTCTGATCCTGATGAAGCTTTATGTGTCAGGAAAACACAGTAAACTATATATACACAATGCAGGATAAATACTATAGAAAACAATAAACCGACTCACATTAATATTATCAGTGTATCTGCTTTGGTCTTCAGTTTAATGTTAATCTGCTGTTAATTCAGTTCACAAGAGGAGGCATGAGATTGAGAAAAACACCTGGAATACATATTTAATATATGTCAGCAATGCTAAAATACAAAATACATAATCCAAACTCAGGACTTTTTAAAATAAACTCTGTACAGTGGAATAAAGTGTGTATAAAGTCTCTACAGTAACTGCAGCTATTCGGGTTATTTGTGGAGAAGCTAGGCTAGTTAGCGTTAGCGGTTAGCACACCCACATTCTTACATTAGCTAAAGCGAAAAGAGCCGAAAACTACAACTGTCTACTTCATAAAAACCCAAACGGTTAAATAATTTAAACAAAATGGCAAAGGTTTCGTTATAAAGGAGGTAAAAGCGACAGACCTGATGAGCAATAGCAAAACGTCCCCAAGCTAGTGCAATAACTGTGACGTCATATCTGTGCGACGCTGACAGCAGGACACCACGGAGAGGATCCGGCCATCAGGAGCAGAGTCTGGATACATTCTGTGAAAAAAAAAAAGCGTTTTTCAAGCGTTTTCATAAAATTAATACACAAAACATTCATATATTCAGGCGCTTTTTTCAAGGCCAAACTTGAAACCAGAGTAAAAGGATTTTTTTATTAAAAATATTTCTTCCACAAATAAGTTGACTGGCACTTCTCTTCAGCTGCAGTTAACGTTTTCTTTTTTTTCTTCCTTTCAAATTATTTTATCCACACGAGCAAGTTCTGACAATCTAAAATTTGATTAAACTCTAATTTAATTTTTAGCAGTATATTTTAATTATCTCTTATTACTGCCAGGCTGACATTATGACAATTCCAATTACACTACCGTTCAAAAGTTTGGGGTCACTTTGAAATTTCCTTATTTTTGAAAGAAAAGCACTGTTCTTTTCAATGAAGAAAACTTTAAACTAATCAGAAATCCACTCTATACATTGCTAATGTGGGCGGCACGGTGGTGTAGTGGTTAGCACTGTCACCTCACAGCAAGAGGGTCCGGGTTTGAGCCCCGTGGCCGGCGAGGGCCTTTCTGTGTGGAGTTTGCATGTTCTCCCCATGTCCGCGTGGGTTTCCTCCGGGTGCTCCGGTTTCCCCCACAGTCCAAAGACATGCAGGTTAGGTTAACTGGTGATTCTAAATTGACCGTAGGTGTGAATGTGAGTGTGAATGGTTGTCTGTGTCTATGTGTCAGCCCTGTGATGACCTGGCGACTTGTCCAGGGTGTACCCCGCCTTTCACCCGTAGTCAGCTGGGATAGGCTCCAGCTCGCCTGCGACCCTGTAGAACAGGATAAAGCGGCTAGAGATAATGAGATGAGATGAGACATTGCTAATGTGGTAAATGACTATTCTAGTTGCAAATGTCTGGTTTTTGGTGCAATATCTCCATAGGTGTATAGAGGCCCATTTCCAGCAACTATCACTCCAGTGTTCTAATGGTACAATGTGTTTGCTCATTGCCTCAGAAGGCTAATGGATGATTAGAAAACCCTTGTACAATCATGTTAGCACAGCTGAAAACAGTTTAGCTCTTTAGAGAAGCTATAAAACTGACCTTCCTTTGAGCAGATTGAGTTTCTGGAGCATCACATTTGTGGGGTCGATTAAATGCTCAAAATGGCCAGAAAAATGTCTTGACTATATTTTCTATTCATTTTACAACTTATGGTGGTAAATAAAAGTGTGACTTTTCATGGAAAACACAAAATTGTCTGGGTGACCCCAAACTTTTGAACAGTAGTGTAGGTTACTGTATTTTATTCTCTTTCTTTTAAAATGTATTTATTTCTTTATTTTTGCTGTGATGCTGTTTCTTTCACATTAATACTATGCATGTTGTCGGCCTAGCCTATATAATAAATAGCCTATATAATACATCATACATAAATAGCTAATAAATAACACACGTCAGATATAGTGTAACAGCTTTGTCTGTGTGGTTCAATGATGTATTTGGATTTTTTTGTTGTTGTTTATCTTACATGCTCCTCTAATTATTTTATTTGCGCACACAGGTTTTCTTTATACATCTCATCTCATTATCTCTAGCCGCTTTATCCTTCTACAGGGTTGCAGGCAAGCTGGAGCCTATCCCAGCTGACTACGGGCGAAAGGCGGGGTACACCCTGGACAAGTCGCCAGGTCATCGCAGGGCTGACACATAGACACAGACAACCATTCACACTCACATTCACACCTACGCTCAATTTAGAGTCACCAGTTAACCTAACCTGCATGTCTTTTGGACTGTGGGGGAAACCGGAGCACCCGGAGGAAACCTACGCGGACACGGGGAGAACATGCAAACTCCACACAGAAAGGCCCTCGCCGGCCCCGGGGCTCGAACCCAGGACCTTCTTGCTGTGAGGCGACAGCGCTAACCACTACACCACCGTGCCGCCCTTCTTTATACATGCTTAAAATGAATAATTATTATAAAGGCAGTGTTTTGCGTGTGACTTGTGTTTACAAGTTTGTGTGAAACTTGTAATAAATACAGTAACATTCAATGTGAATACATTTTCTGATAGTGTCTGTAATTAAATATTATTGAAATAACTACTGCAATCAATAAATTGAAGTCTTATATGACTGTGACAAAATTTGATCTTGCTCATTTTCATACATTATAACACAGTTTTTATATTTTTATGTTTAAG